>NW_027937270.1:0-220 GCF_054177405.1 Leptonychotes weddellii | reverse complement strand
GCTGAAGCTCTTTTTCCCACTCTGACTCGGTGCTTTCCACTCCCAGCCTTGCCCCACTGTCCCTGGTGCCCCCGCACCATACACAGGTGGGAGCCTCATATTCAGGGCTCCTCAGGAGTGAGGTGGTCCTCTCGCCCGTCTGCAGGCGGTCAGACTCTGGCTCATGTAGCCATGGGGGTAAATGGAACACTGAGAGGCCATTGCCTTTCTTTGGTCTCTG
>NW_027937269.1:0-220 GCF_054177405.1 Leptonychotes weddellii | reverse complement strand
TTTCAAACCTGTGCTAGTTTTAACCATCACTCTCTAGCTCCAGTGGGAAAATAGTTACTTTTTTTTTGTAGTTTTATAATACAGTCATTATAAATCTTTTTTATTCCAAATGCTTGTATTTTTTCATCTTTTGAAAATTAATTTAAACCTTTTGGTTGCTGGATATTAACCAACCTTTTTATTTATTATTTATTTTTTATTTTTTTTAGTTGAAGTACAG
>NW_027937268.1:0-220 GCF_054177405.1 Leptonychotes weddellii | reverse complement strand
TTAGCAGGAGTTTGGAAGAAGTTGGGTGACTTTGAGGGGCTCAAGACTTCAGGGGAGGAAGTCACTGCAGATGGGGAGGAAAGAGCAGGAGAACTAGAATCAGGAGTGGAGCCTGAAGACGGGACTGACGGGCTGCAATCTCATGACGAAACCTGAACAGATGCGCAAAGAAAGTGGTTCCTGAGATGGAATGTACTCCTGGTGAAGATGCCATGAAGAT
>NW_027937267.1:0-220 GCF_054177405.1 Leptonychotes weddellii | reverse complement strand
CTCAGGTCATGATCCCAGGGCCCTGGGATCGAGTCCCACATCGGGCTCCCGGCTCAGCAGGAAGCCTGCTTCTCCCTCTCCCACTCCCCCTGCTTGTGTTCCTGCTCTCGCTGTCTCTGTCTCTGTCAAATAAATAAATAAAATCTTTAAAAAAAAAAAAGAAGACTGTTCATTTAGTGAGCCAAAGAAAATGGCAGTCGGAGGCCACTGCACCGCTTCT
>NW_027937266.1:0-1289 GCF_054177405.1 Leptonychotes weddellii | reverse complement strand
CCCCTGTGGCGGGGGATGGGCTCAGAGGGAATCAGTTTTGGGGGCTTTTGTTCTCTGGTGGCTTTCCCTGGTGGCAGAGGAGACCATTTCCAACCCTCTGCCTCAGAGCAGAGAGACCGCAGTCTGTTCTTCAGTGAGCTCTCCAGGCCACACTGTCTCTGTTTCTGTCCGTGCTGCTATGAACTGCAGCGTCCTGGGTTGTGCGCCCCTCCATAGTGCCCCCAGTCCTGCCTCCAGGTCATGGTATGTCTCTGCCCTTTGTGCTTCTAAACCTGCCAGCCACTCCCAGTTCGCATGCGCGTGACCCCACCACTCCAGTTTCGTCCCGGGGGCTGCAATTCATAGGCGCAACCCCGCCACTCCGGTTTTCCATCCTGGGGGGCTGCCCTAAAGTCCTTTCCCCTCCGCTACCAGTCTGCAAGTCTGTGCCCTGTCTGCAGCGCGTGAGGCTGTCACTCACCAGCAGTGTAGGATCCCCATGGCCAGGCACCCTCCCGCTGCCATTTATCCTCGAATATCTGCCCACGGAATCATGGCTCCCCGCTTCCTACGTCAAAACCAACCACCTGAGATATTCTGTTTGTAAAGATCCAGATCTTCTTACATCTCAGGCTGGTTTCGTGGGTGCTCAGAGTGGTCTGGTAGATATCCGGCTCAATTCTGGGGACCAGTTGAAATAGGGTCCCCTACTCCTCTGCCATCTTTCCTGGAGCCTATTTATTTATTTATTGAGAGTGAGAGAGTGGGGAAGGGCAGATAGAGAATCTTGAGCATACTCCATACTGAGTGCAGAGCCCCATGTGGGACTAGATCTCATGACCCTGAGATCTTGTACTGAGCTGAAGGCAGAAGCTCAACAGACTGAACCACCCAGGCACCCCTGATATGTTTCTAACTTGAAGTAGATAATATCTTAGCCATGGAGAATTACAGAACATTGAATAATCTATTTATTCCTGATGAATTTATAAACAAATTTAGGAGTCTAAAGCCCACTTATCTCAAAAGAGGAGAGGTATTCCCCTAATTCTCAATGTGAGGGATTTCTGATTGGTGTTGGGGGGTGTAGAGGGGAGGACGTGCCTCTATAAAGAAGACATCCAGTTTTTCTTTCTTTAAAATTTTGGGAGGCACTTTCTTCTAAAAGACCAAAATACACCCCAAATCTAGGGTGTGGCACTGATCTATATACAATATAGATCATATTTGATCACATTCTGGTTTTTTTGTTGTTGTTGTTGTTGTTTTGTTTTGTTTGTTTTTGTTTTTATCTTTTTCTTTTTCTTTTT
>NW_027937265.1:0-220 GCF_054177405.1 Leptonychotes weddellii | reverse complement strand
TAATAGTATACACAAAGATTCCTTTTTCTATTTCTGTAAAAAGGTGCCATTAGAATTTTGAAAGGGATTGTATTTGGATCTGTAGATGGCTTTGGTAATACAGACATTTTAACAATACTCTTCTTTTTTTTTTTTTTTAATTAATTTATTTTTTTTATTCTTATGTTAATCCCCATACATTACATCATTAGTTTTAGATGAAGTGTTCCATGATTCATTG
>NW_027937264.1:0-220 GCF_054177405.1 Leptonychotes weddellii | reverse complement strand
GTGGGAAGGATGGGGTGGCTTGGTGATAGACATTGGGGAGGGTATGTGCTATGGTGAGCACTGTGAATTGTGTAAGACTGTTGAATCACAGACCTGTACCTCTGAAACAAATAATACATTATACGTTAAGAAAAAAAAAGAAGAAGATAGCAGGAAGGGAAAAATGAAGGGGGCCGGGACATTGGAGGGGGAGAAGAACCATGAGAGACTATGGACTCTG
>NW_027937263.1:0-220 GCF_054177405.1 Leptonychotes weddellii | reverse complement strand
CTCTCGCTGCCTCTCTCTCTGTCAAATAAATAAATAAAATCTTTAAAAAAAAAAAATGGAAGCGCAAGATAACAGCCTATGATTAAAGTTGGCTGTAACTGAAATCTGGTATGATTTTAAAAGGCAATGTTTATTAATCCTAGCAAACTAGAATTAACATCTGCTAACAGTGAGGTTACGAGCAATTATTTAATAAATATGTTTTCCGGAGGGCGCCTGG
>NW_027937262.1:0-220 GCF_054177405.1 Leptonychotes weddellii | reverse complement strand
TGTTAAAAGAGTGTGTCCCATATAATCTCTCTGAATGGAGTGCAGATAGAGGAGTTAGGAGTTGTCCCTCATTCAGCTCCAGAGAAGTCTGTAGTTGCTGAATAGAGAGAGAATCATGGTCACTTCTGTTTTTAAACACCAGTCAGAACCTACCGCATACCTGAATGTTCTGTATGTAATGGGAATATTTCTCCCAATCATTGTCAGGGGTCCTCAGAAC
>NW_027937261.1:0-220 GCF_054177405.1 Leptonychotes weddellii | reverse complement strand
GAATATTCTATAGCACAATCGCTCATTTCCAGCATGGACAAGGACTTCTGGCTTTAGCTAAATGCTTATTCTTTGCACTGAATCTTCCAGCTGTTTCTTCACTTCTGCCCCGGGGTCAGTTATGGGAGTTTGCTGATTTGTATGCACAAGATCACTCATCACCTAAGGCCTGTGGGGTGACCTTTACTGAGGGCTTTGGTGGGCTGGCAGGGGTGTTCCT
>NW_027937260.1:0-220 GCF_054177405.1 Leptonychotes weddellii | reverse complement strand
GCTCTGTATTACACCTGAATCCTTATTTAAGCCTCACAAAGACCCTATTACATAGGTGTGCTGAGCACACTCAAGAAAACACTTTCTTTAAGTCAAAAAGAGAAAGACATGTATCATATGATCTCACTGATATGAGGAATTCTTAATTGCAGGAAACAAACAGGGTTGCTGGAGTGGGGGGTGGGGTGGGAGGGATGGGATGACTGGGTGATAGACACTG
>NW_027937259.1:0-220 GCF_054177405.1 Leptonychotes weddellii | reverse complement strand
CTCTTAAATGTTTAGTAGGAGTCGTCAGTAAAGTTATCTAGGTCTAGTGCTTTCATCAAGAAAAAAACATTGGTCATTGCTTCCACATTTACACATTTTCTGATTGATGAGCATAACATCATTTATAATACTCTCATATCTTTTCAGTGTGCAGTTATGCCTCTTTTCTATTAATAACAATTGTCTGTGTGCCTTTTCCTTTTTTCCTTGATTGATTTTG
>NW_027937258.1:0-220 GCF_054177405.1 Leptonychotes weddellii | reverse complement strand
TTGGCATCAGTGTGATTTCTTATCTGTATTTCAAGAGAAAGTTATATGCCATTAAGATCTTACCTGCAAGGACTGTGTGCAATGGCAAGGTTATTGAAGACCTAAGTAAAGGTGTTATATTAGTTTGATAGGTACCATAACAAAATGCCACTGACTAGTTGACTTAAACAGCAGGAATGTATTTTCTCACATTTCTGAAGGCTAGAATTCCATGGTTAAG
>NW_027937257.1:0-220 GCF_054177405.1 Leptonychotes weddellii | reverse complement strand
TTTTAATGGCTGCTGTAAAACGTTCAGATGCTCCTCCCAGCATTGGATCATTTGAGAGTTACTTCTGTTAATTGCCTTTTCCCTTGAGAATGGCTCACATTTTCCTGGTTCTTAGTATGTCACATACTTTTGGATCATATCAAGGAAATGAATTTTGTTATAATCTCCAAGAGTATTGATCTTTGTCTTGTTTGATCAGAAAATTCACTCTACTGAATTC
>NW_027937256.1:0-220 GCF_054177405.1 Leptonychotes weddellii | reverse complement strand
TGCCAAGGTTCCCAGGCTCCGGCTAGCCCATTTGTAAGCATTGGTGAATAGCCTGGGTGATGAGTGAATGTCATCAAGAGAGGTATGTGTAACCCTTCACGCATACGTGGAACCGTAGTCACCTGAACTCCAAAGCCGTTCAGCTACAGTTTTGACTTTGTAACAAGAAAACATCTTTCTTTCAGTCTTAGTGATGATATCATGCCAAATTTTCTCAAAT
>NW_027937255.1:0-1289 GCF_054177405.1 Leptonychotes weddellii | reverse complement strand
AAAAAAATTTTTTTTTAAAAAACCCTGCTTTTCCCTAAGGTTGCTCCTCAGACCTGATGGGTCAGAATCACCTGGGGTCCAAAGTGTAGCTTCTGGAATCTTTCATTTTCAGCACGCATCCCAGGTGATTTAACATGCTAAAGTTTGAACACCTTATGTACTGACAACCATTTTGAATATGAGGTTCTTCCCTCATAATAATATATTCTCTTAGGAGGGAGTTTTTCTTCTCCCCCCCTTGCCCTTTGTTCTTAAACTATACACCATCTTTGAAGGAAAATAGGAAATACAGAAAAGCAGAAAGGAAACAAGCATACCAGCATTCAGAGATAATAACTAAACATTTTGGGGTGTAGCCATTGTCTTTCTTGTATCAATGTAATTATCTCATATATAGTGTGTGTGTATACATTTTTTAATGAGAACACGAAGTCCTAATATACACAAAATTTTATACGTACACTTAATGGCATATTGTATTTTATTATATTATTGCTTCTCATCAGCCATATATTACCAGGAATACACCTGTTGCCAAAATTGGGCTTACTGCTGCAGCAAGGGAGACCCATCCGTACCTTGGAAAACCATGGAGTGTCTCAAAGAGAGGGAGTCAGGTGGAACCTGTTACAGGATTTGGGTAAGGTGATTTTCGGGAGGTTTAAAGAAAGTAAGGAATCTCTGGATTGGGGGCTCTAAGAAAGCAGGAGCAATTTGACTCTTGAGCATCTTAATTTTATTCAGGAAGCTAGAGGAACAGGCTAGAGTTTCATTGGAGCAGTCATGGTAGTCAATCGTGCAAGCCAGGAGAGGGGGATGTTTGGTCATTTTTTGTTGCACAGCATTTCCCACTCCCTTCTTACATTTCTATTCAAACGGAATTGTGCAGTGATCTTGTTTTTTCTTATTTTACCACAATCATGGGGAGTCCTCCTCTAATGTCTATGAAGCTATTTAGACTCCTCAGGGTAACACGACTCCTACCTTCTTCAAAGCTTTCAGCAAATCCTCAAAAGATCCAGAGTCCAAAAAGCTTAAATGATAATCACTGATAAGCTTATTCAGCCTTGAAACTATCCCTAATTTAGCTGTGTAGATAATATCATGATGCAGTTCTGCCTTAGACTTTCTTATGGTTGAAGAAGACTGTTATTAATGCCTGGCTTCCATGCTTCTAGTTTAAAAAGGTCCCATGATAGTGCTTCTCAAACAGCTTCAATCGATTTTCAAAGTTTTCATCACCCCAAAATAAATCCCATACTATTAGCAATCACTTCCCATTCCCCACC
>NW_027937254.1:0-220 GCF_054177405.1 Leptonychotes weddellii | reverse complement strand
TTGCCCATTTTCTAATTTGATTTTTTTTTCTACTGAGTTTTCAGTGTTCTTTATATATTCTAGATACTATTCCTTTGTGGGACATGCGATTTATAAATATCTCCTCCCAGTATGTTGCTTGTTTTCATCTTCTTCACTTAGACTTTCACAAAAGATAAATTTTTAGCTTTGATGAGGTTTAATTGATCTTTTTTTTTTTCTTTCTAGACTGTGCTTTTGG
>NW_027937253.1:0-220 GCF_054177405.1 Leptonychotes weddellii | reverse complement strand
TGTTTTATTCTTATGTTAATCCCCATACATTACATCATTAGGTTTAGATGTACTGTTCCATGATTCATTGTTTGTGCATAACACCCAGTGCTGCATACAGAATGTGCCCTCCTCAATACCCATCACCAGGCTAACCCATCCTCCCACCCCCCTCCCCTCTAGAACCCTCAGTTTGTTTTTCAGAGTCCATCCTCTCTCATGGTTCGTCTACCCCTCCGAT
>NW_027937252.1:0-220 GCF_054177405.1 Leptonychotes weddellii | reverse complement strand
ATGGTATGTGAATTGTGTCTCAAAAAAAAAAAAACCAGATGGAATATGGGTTTTAAAATCTTGATTAAAAATTGCAGGTTACATTATGGTTACTTCTAATCATATTTAATATGTTTAGTCATCTCTTTTAAAATTCTTACTGACCTTGGGCTTTGAGAGGTTTTGTTACTGAAATATCGTGTGGATAGGAAGGTGTTCTTTTTTGAAGTCAGCCTGCATT
>NW_027937251.1:0-220 GCF_054177405.1 Leptonychotes weddellii | reverse complement strand
GAAGTACCGTAGAGTTCGGTTTGCTTTCTGAGGGCAAGCGGTCATCTGAACTGAACCACAAAGTCAAACCTTTTTTGATCCATGACAGTTTTCTTAGGAGTGAAAAAGAGCTCCAACCTAAAAACAATGAAAGCAAAACCAAGGGGGCAAGTGGATAAAGGACAGAAGTGGACCATGTTTAGAGGACTGAAAATAAAAATGAAAGAGTTTTAAAAAATAT
>NW_027937250.1:0-220 GCF_054177405.1 Leptonychotes weddellii | reverse complement strand
TTTTTTTTTTTTTTTAATTTATTTTTTTTATTCTTATGTTAATCCCCATACATTACATCATTAGTTTTAGATGAAGTGTTCCATGATTCATTGTTTGTGCATAACACCCAGTGCTCCATGCAGAACGTGCCCTCCTCAATACCCACCACCAGGCTAACCCATCCTCCCACCCCCCTCCCCTCCAGAACCCTGTTTGTTTTTCAGAGTCCATCGTCTCTCA
>NW_027937249.1:0-220 GCF_054177405.1 Leptonychotes weddellii | reverse complement strand
TGATAGATCCCAAACTTCCAGAAGAGTAGCAGGCACAAAATAGATGCCTATTAAATATTTGAGGAATGAATGGTCAGCTCAGAAAACGCCTACCTATGCTTCAAAACCTCAGTCAAACGTTCTTGCTTTTGGTGCCGCCCTGTCCCCCTGGGAGCTGCCCTCCCATACTGCTTTGCATTGCCTTCTCTTAGAGCAGTTTGAACGTCGGCAGGCCAAGGAG
>NW_027937248.1:0-220 GCF_054177405.1 Leptonychotes weddellii | reverse complement strand
TTTCTATTTTAGGTAAATCATATAGTGTGAGCAAACATGACTCTTACACCTTTTTTTCTCATAATTCTTACATTTTATGTTGTTTACATAATTAATTACAAGCAGTTTTTAGAAATTATGGAATGCTTCAGGAATTTGCATGTCATTCTTGCACACGGGCCTCTGTATCATTCTAATTTTAGTATATGTGCTGCCAAGGCGAGCCCCACCTGTCATATTT
>NW_027937247.1:0-220 GCF_054177405.1 Leptonychotes weddellii | reverse complement strand
GTCCTGAGTCAAACGCTGTTGGGAGAGGTCAAGGAAGAGGAGCTTGGAGGAAGTCCCTGATGATTTTGGCAAGAACATTGTTGCGACAGTGGTGAGACAGAGCCTTGAGTAGGTAAGGGTTGTGGAGGAAATGTGAGGTGAAGAATTAGAGCAGTTCAACTGGTTCAGGAAGTTCTGTGACAAGAAGTAGTGAAATGAGGTAGAGTGCGGTAAGAAATTC
>NW_027937246.1:0-220 GCF_054177405.1 Leptonychotes weddellii | reverse complement strand
AATAAATAAATAAAATCTTTAAAAAAAAAAAATTCATTTAACTATTATTTAAGTAAAAAAATGAAACATTTCTAGAATTCAGAAGCTCACAGCAAAGTCCTCCCTCCACTTTAATAATAATTTCAATACTGAAATATGTGATAATGAATTTATTATTTGTAATAGTTACATAAAAATATGCATTCCTAAAATATAAAATCATTTTCTAGATTGTGAACTT
>NW_027937245.1:0-220 GCF_054177405.1 Leptonychotes weddellii | reverse complement strand
TTTATCATGAAACAACATCTTTTCCTTCTGAAATGCTATATAAAGTACCACGTCGCATGGGCCATGAATGTCTTTTCAATACTTTTTGTGATTTAAAGGCAGGAGAGGTGCCATGTGATGTGGCAGTTGCTATAGTGACAAATTCAATTTTTATTCAATATCAGAGTAAATAGTCACGTAAGATAAAATAAGTAGGTTTACCTGTGGCTCCTCCCCTCCG
>NW_027937244.1:0-1289 GCF_054177405.1 Leptonychotes weddellii | reverse complement strand
CACTGTGCCAGACAGCCTCCGTGAGTATCTTGGCTCTGAACCAGGCTAACACCACCTCAAGCGTGGAACATGAATATAATCACTGGTGAACCAGTTTCTGAGCGTATCACCTAAATCCTACCCATCACCACTTCCTGCTGCTTCCCTCCAAAAAGAAATAAGAATAAGAATAAAACAACCCCGGGGCACCTGGGTGGCTTAGTTGGTTAAGCGACTGCCTTTGGCTCAGGTCATGATCCTGGAGTCCCGGGATCGAGTCCCGCATCGGGCTCCCTGCTCGGCAGGGAGTCTGCTTCTCCCTCTGACCCTCCTCCCTCTCATGCTGTCTCTCATTCTCTCTCTCTCAAATAAATAAATAAAAATCTTTAAAAAAAAAAAAAAAAAGAATAAAACAACCCCGTGAATGCCGTGGAAGAGACAGCACTGTGAGCTACCATTCAGCTAGTTAGTCCCCTTCCTCTGTATCTAAAGCCGGATTGTTCACCCACTTTACAGAACCGTGAACTTCAGGGGAAATCCAGCTGTTCCATTGTCCCTGCACGAAGTGGGGATGGTAAGTTTTGATTAGTTTAAGATGATTCGGTCCCCTTTGCCAAACTGCGCGTTTTAGGCAGGGGCAGATAATACAATTCTTTTTTTTTTTTTTTAAGGTTTTATTTATTCATTTCAGAGAGAGAGAGAGAGAGAGTACACAAGTGGGGGGAGAGGCAGAGGCAGAGGGAGAAGCAGACTGCCCGCTGAGCAGGGAGCCTGATGCAGGACTCGATCCCAGCACTATGAGACCCCAACCGGAGCCAAAGGCAGACGCTTAACCGACTGAGCCACCCAGGCGCCCCCAGATAATGCAATTCTATCCTGTGAAATGTGAGCAGCTGTTTTTCAAACTTTATTGATGTGAACAAGGCTCCCATACCAGCTTCACCATCTCCTAACTCTGTGACTTTGGGCGAGTTTCTTAATCCTTCGGCCGGTGGAGGGGAGCGGGGGGCTTCAGTGTCTTCAGATGAAAGTGAGAGTAAGCATGGCACTTACTCACAGGGTCACAGTGAAGACCAAATGAATTATTAACGCAACATGCCGGCAACCATATCTGCTGCGGGGCAGGTCCTCGATAAGCAGCTATATTGTATGTGTTCCCTGCTTCCACACAAAAGCTACCCCCAAAGCTCAGTTGCTGTCCCCAAGTTTCTGTGGATCAAGAGTCCGGGAACAACTTCACTGGGAGGTTCTGGCCCCCTCACTGACTGCAGCAGAGGTGTTGGCCTTGGCCAGGGCTGTGGCCGGCTCCT
>NW_027937243.1:0-220 GCF_054177405.1 Leptonychotes weddellii | reverse complement strand
TTATGTGTGTGTTGCATTTGCCTGTTCTCCTTTTAGTTCTGTAAATTTTCCGCTTTTGATATTCTGAAGTGGGCTTCTGCTTCTCCTCAAGATATAGGAAGCTTTAAAAAAAAATCACTCCTATCCTAATAATGAATAAAATCCAGATAAACTACAAAATTATATTTTTTCTGAAGCTCATCAGAGTCATGAGGTGGCACGTAACCTAATCATATAAAAT
>NW_027937242.1:0-220 GCF_054177405.1 Leptonychotes weddellii | reverse complement strand
CAAAACAGCCTCTGCCTGGTTCTTATGGGACATGGTCACTTGCCTTCAAACCCAGTCATCATGTTCCATGTTGTGAGGGAGCCAAACAGCCACATGCAAAAGATATTCATAGGTATTTTGGTCACAGTGCCAGCTATGGTCTCAACTGAGAGCTAATACTCACTGACAGACATTGAGTGAAAGAGCCGTCATTAAACTGTAGCCCTCACTTGAGGCCAGT
>NW_027937241.1:0-220 GCF_054177405.1 Leptonychotes weddellii | reverse complement strand
TTATAAAATCAAAGAGCAGATACAGAGTGGACTACAAGGAGACATTCTTGCTGAGTCCATTCCTGAACTCACCTTTGTGGGTGAGAATCTGGTAAGAAGTTAAAGAGAAGAAAGAAGGAAGGGAAGAAGGAAGGAATGAAGGAAGGAGGGAAGGAGGGGAAGAGGAAGGGAGGGAGAAAGAAAAAAAAATAATTAAAAAAACTAGATCCACTACTCATTA
>NW_027937240.1:0-220 GCF_054177405.1 Leptonychotes weddellii | reverse complement strand
GCTGTTACTCAGGCAACCCTGTTTGGGCCGAGTTGCCCTGCGCCCCTGTGGCGGGAAATGGGCTCAGCTGGAATCAGTCTTTGGGGCTTTTGTTCTCTGGCGGCTTTCCACGTCTCTTCCGCGAGTCAGAGCAGAAGAGACCGTTTCTAACCCTCTGCCTCAGAGCAGAGAGACCGCAGTCTGTTCTTCAATGAGTTCGTCAGGCCACACTGTCTCCGTT
>NW_027937239.1:0-220 GCF_054177405.1 Leptonychotes weddellii | reverse complement strand
CTGTGACCGCGCGTTTCTATCTCTGGCACCCGACCCCGGGTGGAGTCTCCAAACCCAGCAGATCCCTGCGGTGCCCTCCCGCGCCGCTCCTCCCGGGGGAGGAAGGTGAGTCTCCCCGGATCTGCTGCTTGTTGCGTCCCTGCTGGAGGAGCAGTGGCCCGACTGTGCTGCGGATTACGGTTTATGGCAACCCGAGCTGAGAGCCCGCGCCCGGGCTCCG
>NW_027937238.1:0-220 GCF_054177405.1 Leptonychotes weddellii | reverse complement strand
TCTAGTGGAACTAAGAAAGGATAACTCCACTGGCACTAACCTGTATGGGTTTCTTTCTTTCATTTTTTATCTATCAAGGGATTTTATAGTCACTTCAGCTAACTGTCACTATTTTCTGGCTATCATTCTTTAATGTATTAATTTCGAATGTAAAAAAAGTCACTAGATTCGAAGCTAAGGTCTTTAACTTGAAATGGAGGAATTTTGTCCTCTCTCAGGT
>NW_027937237.1:0-220 GCF_054177405.1 Leptonychotes weddellii | reverse complement strand
GTGTTATCCTTAACTCCTGTTGTTTGTTTTTCTTTTCCCCACACTGTAAAGCAAATGGTGACTCTACCTTAAAATCATACCCAGAATGTGAAACTCCTCTTCACTTTCATTGTTCATAGTGATCAGACTGAGCCTATCAGAACGTAGTCAGATTCCCATCACTCCTCTGCATAAAAATCTTCCATGACTCCCTTTTCACTTAGAGGAAAAGCCTTCAAGG
>NW_027937236.1:0-220 GCF_054177405.1 Leptonychotes weddellii | reverse complement strand
TGCTCTGACCAGTAGATGTCAATCAGTAAAGGAATTTGTTTCTATGTCAAAAATTTTTTAAAGGTTTTATTTATTCATTTGAGAGAGAGAGAGAATGAGCAGAGAGAGAGGCAGAGGCAGAGGGAGAAACAGGCTCCCACTAAGCAGGGAGCCCAACTCAGGGCTCGATCCCAGGACCCTGAGATCATGACCTGAACCAAAGGCAGGCGCTTAACCATCC
>NW_027937235.1:0-220 GCF_054177405.1 Leptonychotes weddellii | reverse complement strand
ATTTTCTCCCAAAAGTAAATCCCCTGGCATCAAAGTGCATTGTATATAAAAATCTCTTCGTCCCTTCCTTCCTAGACACCATATCCAGCTATCTGGCCTTTTTTTCTTATTTTTTTCTGGAATCTCTTAAAGCTTTGCCATTTTGGTATCTAATAATTTCTCTAAATGCTTTAAATGTCTCTTCTGATGTGACTAGAAAAAACACTCTTGTGTATATATT
>NW_027937234.1:0-220 GCF_054177405.1 Leptonychotes weddellii | reverse complement strand
TTCTAAAAGATGAGCTTGAACGTAAATATTTGTCAAGAGAGGAAGATTAGGCACTCTTTAAATAACTTAGTTGCCCCTTCAGTGGGAATGGTGAAGCAGAGATATAGGGTCCAGGTCTTCTTGTCTTGGCAAATATTTATATTCAAGAACAAGACAGTATTGTAAATCTGTTTTGGGAACACTTTTTTTTTTTTTTTTTGGTCCCTCTAAACATTCCTGC
>NW_027937233.1:0-1289 GCF_054177405.1 Leptonychotes weddellii | reverse complement strand
AAATAAATAAATAAATAAATAAAATATATATTGGTATGCCAAAGTGGCACATTTTGGGGCAGCCTGCTCTTGACCTCTATGATAACTAAGCCACAGCAATAGTGACATGAATAGCCATACCTCCATGAACTTTAATAGAATCATTATCACATGCCAACCATAAGGTCTAAGACCTTACCGCATTTCATTCACTTAATCCTCACAACAATCCTCTGAGGTGGTGAGGGGTAGTATGAACCCCACTTTATATGATTAAGGGGAGTTGGGAAGAATTTCTCTATACTGAGGACTCAGAAGAGGCAACTGCACAGAATGGGCTGCCTCAGAATTTGCCATGAAAAAAAGCATTTGCCAGCTGAGTGCTCTGCTTTTACTTAGATTGTATATGTGAGACCAATACAAGTTAATAATTTGGGGAAGACAATAGTCCAGACCATCAGTGCTGTTAATTTGAGGAGGCCTCGATGAGTGCTGGTGGAGGTGGGGGAGTCTACAAGCCCTGTCCACAGCCTGCCTGGGACAGGGGCTAGGGGAGGTCAACAAGACCCTGAGGCCTGGGGATCAGGTTTGAATCAAAGGAAAGAGAACCTTCCTCAAAGCTAAGATTGTAAGAAAGGTCAAGAAATTTGAAGGACACAGTTTTTTATTGTGATATTATTTCTCAACATCTCACATTCACCTTGTTGGCTACTCCCTGTGTGAAGGGCTGGGAAACTCATCTTTGATGTTTTAAAAGATGGAGAAACATAAGGTTCTTCTGGAAAGTCTGTATCCAGTCCCCTCTCCCCAAGAAAGGAGCCTCTGGTGGAGAAAGCTCAGGGGGTTCTCCAGGAGCCACCTCTTCCTGGCTCAGTAAATCAAGAAGGGGCACTGGGTCCTTAGCGTACTTGACCTTCCAGATAAACCATTCCTTCCTCTGCTTACATGCCAGGTGGCCTGAGGGCAAATAAAAAAAGGACAGCGAATCCAGTAAAATCACAGGGATGGTCTTTGAAAAGCAAAAGATCTATAAAAATGAGAGGCTGTTAAAACCTGCCTAGTTGGTTCGGTTTATTCCGAGGTATCTTATGGTTTTTGGTGCTATTGTAAATGGAATCGTTTCTCTCATTTCTCTTTCTACAGTTGCGTTGTTAGTGTATAAGAAAGCAACTGATTTCTGTGCATTGATTTTGTATCCTGCCACATTACTGAATTGCTGGATGGGAGTTCTAGTAATTTGGGGGTGGAGTCTTTTGAGTTTTCCACATAAAGTATCATGTCATCTGTGAAAAGAGAGAGTTTGACTTCTT
>NW_027937232.1:0-12623 GCF_054177405.1 Leptonychotes weddellii | reverse complement strand
ATGGCTGCATAATATTCCATTGTATATATATATATATATATATATATACCACATCTTCTTTATCCATTCATCTGTCGATGGACATCTTGGCTCTTTCCATAGTTTGGCTATTGTGGACATTGCTGCTATAAACATCTGGGTGCATGTACCCCTTTGGATCCCTACATTTGTATCTTTGGGGTAAATACCCAGTAGTGCAATTGCTGGATTGTATGGTAGCTCTCTTTTCAACTTTTTGAGGAACCTCCATACTGTTTTCCAGAGTGGTTGCACCAGCTTGCATTCCCACCAACAGTATAGGAGGGTTCCCCTTTCTCTGCATCCCCGCCAACATCTGTCATTTCCTGACTTGTTAATTTTAGCCATTCTGACTGGTGTGAGGTGGTATCTCATTGAGGTTTTGATTGCATTTCCCTGATGCCGAGCAATGTTGAATATTTTTTCATGATGCACAATGAATCTTAAGCAAGATATATACAGAAAAATCCATAGCTATGCAAAAATTCTAAAATTGTTAAATTACAAAGAAAGAAATTTTTGGAAAGTAGCCAGAGGAGCAAAGGTAACTTTATTTTTTTATTTTTTTTATTTTTTTTTTAAGATTTTATTTATTTATTTGAGACAGAGAGAATGAGAGACAGCATGAGAGGGAGGAGGGTCAGAGGGAGAAGCAGACTCCCTGCCGAGCAGGGAGCCCGATGCGGGACTCGATCCCGGGACTCCAGGACCATGACCTGAGCCGAAGGCAGTCGCTTAACCAACTGAGCCACCCAGGCGCCCCAAAGGTAACTTTAAATTCAAAAAAGCAATATGTCTGATGGCTGACTTCTTAACAAAAATGAGGGAAGCCAGAAACTATGTGCTAAGTGTCTAAAAGAAAATAAATAAATTATAAACCCCAAATTATTAGAAATAAAAAGCCAAATACACAGCCATAGTTGGAGATTTTAATACACTTTCTTCAGTTACTAATAAAACAAGTAGACATAAAAAAACACATAAACAGAAGATTTGGACAACTAATATAAAAAAAAAGTATATTCGGGGCGCCTGGGTGGCTCAGTTGGTTAAGCAACTGCCTTTGGCTCAGGTCATGATCCTCGAGTCTCAGGATCAAGTCCTGCATCAGGCTCCCTGCTCAGTGGGATGTCTGCCTCTCCCTCTGACCTTACGCCTTTTCATGCACTCTATCTCTTTCACTCTCTCTCAAATAAATAAATAAAATCTTTTAAAAAATGTATTTGAATGGCCAAGAAGTATGTGAAACAATGTTCAACCTTATTGGTCACTAGAAAATAAAATTTAAATAAATGTTAACTACCTCACACATGTTATTTAAATAAAATTTAAAACCACAGTGTGAAAGCCTACACACACAATAGTTTAGTTTAAAAAAACAATAATACATGTTGGTAAGGATGGAACTCAAATGTGCTGTTGGTTGGAGAGTAAATTGTAACAATCACTTTGGAAAACTGTTTGTCATTACTAATTAAATTTGAATAAACACATAGTTCAGGCCCAGAGAATTTTACTCCCAGAATATAGGCAACAAAAATGCATGTGTATATTCATCAAGAAATATATACAAGACATTCATAGCAGCAATAGTTGTAAAAGACAAAGACTGTACATAGCTGAAATGCCCATCTCTAGTAGAACAAGGAAATCAATTTTAGTAAATTCATATAGCAAATATTATCAGCAAAAATGAATGAATTAATGCCATGCACAATAACAAAATGAATCACACAAGCATAATGGTAGGTGAAAGAAGCCAATTAAAAATAATTCACATCATCTTATTTCATGTATAGAAAATTCCATGTATATAAAATACAATACAATACGGTCCTATAAGTCAGAATAGTGCTTATCTTTGGGTAGAAAAAAACAAACAGTAATTTATTTTTTAATTAATTAATTTATTATTTTTTAAAGATTTTATTTATCTTTGACAGAGAGAGAGACAGCGAGAGAGGGAACACAAGCAGGGGGAGTGGGAGAGGGAGAAGCAGGTTTCCCGCTGAGCAGGGAGTCCGATGAGGGGCTTGATCCCAGGACCCTGGGATCATGACCTGAGCTGAAGGCAGATGCCCAATGACTGAGCCATCCAGGCGCCCCACAAAACAGTAGTTTAATGGAGAGGGAACACAAGGGGAGTTTTGGGGGTATAGATAAAGTTCTATTTTTTTCCCTGAATGGCTTAATGGTAATTCATCTTTGTCGTAATCTATGAAGTTAGCATTTAAGGGTTTTTCACTGTATTATATGTATGTTTTATTTAAAAATCTATTTACAGTATTAATTTAAGTACATTATACTATTTTACAAAAATCTATTTTCCTGATTAGTTTAATCCTGTTTTACTAAATCATTACATTTTAGTTTATTTACAGGTTCTTCTGCAAAGAGGCCTGGAATACTCTTACGGGATGTCCAGCAGTATTCTCCAGTAAAAAACTGAAGACACACTGTCAAAGAATCTTAGAAGTTAGATGAATTACTTTCTGAACAGGCATAATGTCAGTTTTACTTAAATGTGTAAGTTTTATACAGCATGTGTTACCAGTTATCAAGTTATCTGAGTCTATATTTGGCTGTCCAATAAAAAACTATCTGGTCCTTTTTTAGGATTTCAGTCTTTTCTCTACACAAACTGACCTTAAATTAGAAGTGAAGAATTATTCTTCCTGCTTCTATACTTGAATTTGTAAATCCCCTAAAAAACATATTGTACATTATATTTTAAGTTCTTCCTGCCATTCACTAACGGGGACTAAAAAGTCTGTTCACTTTTCATTTTTGAATATTTCTGTCCTATAAGCTTTTCCCTGATGTCCCATCTGATTAGACATCTAGACTGACTGTCCTCTTCCTGCATCCAGAATGTAAGGGGTCTGTGTGTACATATGGGAGTGTGTGTTCCTGCGCAGTCCAAATCTCTCCTACAGCAGAGATTCAAGCATCCTTAAGTTTTTTTCTGACTCTTGGCTATTTTCTTACTAAAAACTGTCATTTCTGCTTTTATGGAAGAAACCATCTCATTAAAATATACATTTTTTTTTCTATTTATGTTAGGTTTTTTTCTGGTTTGTAAAGGACAGAACATTTATTCTTTCACATACACATATGTATGTATACGTGTATATGTTTTATTGCTTCAAAGACTTCATTCATCCTAGCGGATAAAAACAGGTTAAACAGATTCCCTATCTGCAAAAATCTACATTCAATAAATGACTTAAGTTGTTGATTCTTCCTAATGCAGAAATAAAGTCTATACAATTTTCATAAAATTTAGACTATAGCTTTCAAAGTTCTCTTTGAATTTTTCATTCATACAAATATGCAATCCAAATTAGTTATTTTCTAGAGCAAAGGGAAGGGAAGATGACATCAAGAGTGACAAGGAGAGGGTTCTGGAGATAGCTATATTTTCAAGTCCTTCTGAGGGAGGGAAATATATTTTTTAAAGTATATTAAGAAATTGCTTATATAATCTGGTCTTATAATTTGGTGCGTTCCTTTGGTATTAATATTTCCATTTGAGAAATGCAATGCATACAGACTTTAGGTAAAATGGAAAAGGCTTTAAATGAGGTCATAATGATAGGCATGTTCCTATTTAGACATGCAAATCAACACAAGAAGAATCACTGGCGCAAGATCTCCAGCTGGGGAGCCAGGGATATTTTGGAAACAATGTATGACACTCAAGAAGAGCAGCCAAAGCTGGCTTACAGGAGTATCCCCTTTGTTTTGGATTCCATTTTTTCTAGTCCTTAAAATCCCTCTCTTGTTGAGGATGCTTTTTCACATGAGCACGTCTCAAAATAGACTTAAGATACTAGAATCAAGCTCTTCAGCATAGAAAGAAAACAAAAAGAGATAAAAACAGACCACTCTGTTAATTCATGGGCATTTTTTCCAAAGTGATCTAATCTGTTTTCTTATTTAAAGAGAGCTCACGAGAGCTCAGATATGCCCTGTCTTGCATATCTGAATTAAGCACCTGACCCCCTTCCCAGGGTTTGATCTATAGGACCTACATCTTTGCAACAGGTATTAGGTACATTTTGGTATAATAAAATATCCCTGAGGTCCTTTTTCTGGTCCTTTCCCCTTTATTTCTTCTCTCACTCTGACTTTCTCTTCAGTGTCTCATTCAGGACTGCAAGAAATTGAAATGTGTGCTGGACCTGTTTGAGAATTTATGGACAGAGCTGTACTGTGGAAGCCTCAGTGGCAGGGCTTGGACATGAGCAGGAAAACACTGTCTTAGAAGCAGAGGCCAATGTCTACACACTAAGCATGGGTTTTGGATCACAGCCTCAGTGGAATTTTGCAGCCTCCAAGGTCAGCTCATGAAGTGGAGTCTCACCAGAGACTCACCAGAGTTCATCACCCCCTATCTTTTTGTTTGTTTGTTCATGTTCCAACTTCTCCCAAGATGTTCCAGATACTCATGCTGTTGCCAGGTCACCAGGCCACCTCACTCAAAGGTCCCCTTTAGCTCTACCCTGAATTGAAAGTGCTTTCATGTTCCAGAATGTTCTCTACATCCTTTTACTACAATTCTTTCAATGTTCATTTTTTTTCTGTCCTTTCTCTTACTGATAAAACATATACTGAGATTATGTGAGTTAATGTAGTTCATAAGATTGGAAAATAAAGGATCTGGAACTAAAATTCATCTTTCTTTTAATCCAGCAGATTTCTTTTTGATCATTTCAATATGATGTTCCACTGTAGTAGTCCTGAATAGCCCATTATTTTCCTTATACCCTGTATATGAATATATAATTGTTCTCATTCCTATTTTTGATATATGTGCTGTATTGGACCATAATTAACTTTGTCAATAAGAAAACTGTGATCTTATTCTATAAATGTTCTAATCATCTCTTCTGGGGGTAAACCATTTTCTGTTTTAGTTGGAGAAAAATTGTCAAAATCTTGTCTAAATGTATATCATAGAATATGGTCTAGACAATTGCTACCTTCTAAAAACATCAACAACCATAGTAACAAAGGACTTGGGATGGAAAAATTAACCAGATGTTCAGAAAACCTGGGGAAGCAGTAATTAGATTAACCTGGCAGAATGAGGAAATTATAATTGAAAAAAAAAATTAAAACCAAAAAAACTTTTCTTGAATTTTAACTCTAGAATTTGGTCACTGTTATTGTTGTATATCTTATAGTATCTTGGGAACACTAGGTTATCATGACCAGACCAGCAGCAGAGTTTGTTGAATGAACTCATGTATAAATAACAGCTCCATAACACTGGGAACATTTATGAGGCTCATTATGTTTCAGTTCTTGTTTAACGGCAAGTCCCTACTTGGGCAGTGGATTCCTGCTGATTTACTACTTATCAGGAATAAATTACAGTTTAGAACTGGGATTTTTCATGGTTTTCTTTGTGTCAGCATAAATAAACTTAGCTAATAGGGCTATTTCCCATTGCCTATTAAACTGGCTGTAAGTAAAAGGTTTCCTGGCTTGTGAGAGAATATCAGCAAGATGAGAGAATTGAATCGTTTTACCTGAAAGTGTTTATAATGTCGAGGGCTTTGGGAAATAGATGTCAAATGCTGCAAGTTATCAGCATTTCCTAACACTTACCTAGAGCTTATATCTTTTCTTTTCCATCAGCTAAATAATGTTATTATTGAAGAAGCCATTAGCACTAGGGACTGAGAAGTCGTTCTTGATGAATTAAGTAGGCAGAGATGCCTGCTCATCCTAAGATGCTGCCCAGTGTCATCGTCATCTCTGTGTATTGTTCTCTTAATGGAATCTAGAGTGATCGCTTCACAAGCTTTGAAGAAAAGTTCATGATTTTGTAATTACTGAAAAGAGAAAGTGGAATACCATTTCTAGGTCTTCATCCGGAGCGATTTCTTGGCTCTGATTCCCACATTTCATTTGCAGAAACAGCTTTTTGGTATTAGTTAACATTCAAGGAATAGTTTCAAGTTTTACAACTGCAAAAGGGTCATTATTTTTATCAGTGTGCTGGAGGTTATTTTGAGTCTGAGTATGGAGGGCCCGATTCAATAAAATATCAGCCCGGGTCTCCCAGCAGGACGCTCAAACCATGGGAATTCAACAGGGGAGCGCACATGGGCTTCTATGATACTGAACCAGGGCTGAATTTCCATTTAATCATTCTCAAGAAATCAAAAGACACTTTGGGATTAAATGGCAAACCTTTTAACTAGGAATTCCTCAGCCAAAATGGCCAATTAGCATTTAAACTGCAGAACTGTGATATGTAAGAGGGAATGAGTAACAGAAGAAAGGAAATATCTTCCTTATTAGTTAAAAAGGTAAACCAGAAACATGGAGTTAACATGAAATAAGCATTCTCTTCTAGGACAGGGAAGGTACCACAGGGCTTTTATTGAAAAGGAGAATAAAAAATACCTGAATTATTACTTATTCTCATGCTTTTAGCCTTAATTGGCAAAATTAGCTCAAGTAAATGATGTTTGATGCCACCCTCTAGTTAAATATTTTTACATCACATTTAGAAAATGACTCAACAGCTCAGTTTTTATGTCTTAAAATGATTTAAAAATTAAGTTATTATATGTACTGGAAAATAAAAATAATTCATTATATTTAGGAATGGCCCTGATTCAATTTTATGTATTCATGAAATCTTTGGCCCATCAAAATCTCCTTCCCAATCTTCAAGTATGCACCTCCGGGGCTTGGAGGCCAAATAGAATAAGAATTGGCATTAAGAAAAAAACACACATTTCTGGTATGACTGCACATAAAGGAAAACTTTTAAGAACCTTCCAAAAATATAGTTGAAAATGGCTTGTAAGCAACTGTTTATAATCTTTCCTCACATATGACCATTCAGTTTTTAGCCTCTGCTCTCAGCAAACTCATAAAGCTTATAAATTTCAAATGTTGGTTCTCCACAAACATTTAATAATGTTGTTATTGTTATGTGTTTGTATACATATTAAAAAATAATATGGTCAAACAAATTAGGTGGTTGTTATTGTATTTTGCAATGTTCTCCTTGTCAGTCCCTTACCATGATATCCCAGACTCCATGACAAGGACTTTTTAGTATGTCACATTTGATAAAGACCAGCAACTGTGGACTGGAAGGGATATGACCAGTTCTTACTCTGGTTAACTCTTTCAAAAGAGGTGATACAGTTAGAAAATGTAGGTCTGTTTTGATTTTCACAAAGATGGAGAGAGGATGCATTTTGGAGATAGGGGCCAGTGGTGTTAAATATCCTACAATGAGTGAGATGGCCCACACAACTTCACAATGTCTTGCTGGGTATTCATGTAAGCAATGATCTAATTTTCTAAGCCTAAAACCTAAATCTCTTTTATATATAAATGTAACAACTTTTGCAGGATTTTAATATGCACTGAATTTCTTAACAATGCAAAAACTTAACATAAATGAAGATAAGCCTAAATGAAGCCTTGTTTGGTTCAAAACTCTACTAAGAGTTGTTCAACATTTTGGAAAATTGGGTCACTGGTAACATCACAGCTGCAGTATGTGAGTTTATCTAGTACAACATACCTGTAGCCATCTAAATTTATGTCAATTACATTATCACTGTAGATATAGGTGTGTGGGAACCACTTTGTAATGTCTTCCAGTGTAGTTGTGCCTACGCATAAAGTACATATTTTTGTTATAAATTATTTATTTATTTTTGCTTTATTTTACATTGGGACATTGGAATAGTTGTTTAGAATTTTGTGAGTAATTTATTTATAATTTATATTAAAAATTTATACTATGTAAATAATACATTATCAATTGATTTTATTTTGAGAGTAAAGGGATATTCCAAGCTATTATTTATAAAAAGGGGCTATTAAATCTGATAAGACTGAGGATTGTGAAATGCACAGCATATCTGGGAATGGTAAAATGTACAGTGTATCAGGGAGAATTTTCACATCTTAAATATGGACACACTTGGAGGCATCACACAGGTACACATATACGCACATAAACAGCCTGAGCTCTGAAACAACATGCCTAAGCTTTTCAAATTGTCCGTTTAAATCCTTTAGTGAGCTAGGACATCAAAACATGGTAGAGACCAGAATTTTTTAGTGAAAACAAAGTAGAACAGATAATGGAATGGAATGGGATGGAATGGAATGGAATAGGGTGAGGTAGGGTGTGGTGGGGTGGAGTGAAGTAGCATGGCATGATGTAGCTTAGCATAACAATGCATAGCATAGGTTATCAGTTTTGTCTCTGTTTTATATACCTATACATACTTCTGAAGACATGTTGTAAAATGTATCTTTTACTCTTGGGTCAAAAAGTTGAAAGACATTGTGCTACACTACTGCGTTTTATATAAAAAGGAAACAACATTTTCAGGTGTTAGTCATTCATTCATCTCTACCTGAGTATGAAAGTTGGTTTTGATGGTGATTGACAGAAGAGGAAGAAACCTGAAGACACCAGTGAGTACCATATATACTATATCCTCTATTTCACAGTTTGCCTAAGTGGAGGTGATAATGCTGGGCATAAAGTCAATTCCTCATCCTGTTTTCTCTACTTGACCACTGCTGATGTCCTTGCCTCTTCTACAGCTAGCGGAGTTTTTCCTATTTGCTTTGCATCATTATTTGGTTTTACAAAGGTAGGTCAAAATAAGTCTCCCACATTCTTGCCTCTTTCTCCTTTGTTCTCCCTTCCTTTCACTGCAATTTGTTTTAGAACCTATGTCTTCATGATGCCACTTTAACTTAACTTCCCAGAGTTCACCACTTCAGTGATTCATAAAATGATTCTTTTCTGCTTCCTTGAAATTTACCTCATCTCTCTCATATACTCATTCAGATTAAAATAGTAATGGGTTTGTGTATGAGACTTTCTATGGCGTATTTTTGATTTTAAAAGGAAGCAAAATATTAATGAAAAGGAATGAACATAATGTAGGAGACATATTTAGCTGGGGTGAAAGGGAAGTGTGGCCATTTATAGAGTTCCTTTCTTATAAAGAAACTATGAGAGCCACTGCCTAAACATAAAACTGGCCTTAGTTAAAGCTCCAGACATTGTTTAATCTGTTTCAAGCATGACAAAAATAAACCATTCTTATATTTTTAAAAATATTATTTAAAAATTGGGGTGCCTGAGTGGCTCAGTCGGTTAAGCATCTACCTTAGGCTCAGGTCATGATCCCAGGGTCCTGGGATGGAGCCCCACATCAGGCTCCCTGCTCAGTGCAGAGCTTCTCCTTCTGCTTCTCCCCACTTCTTGCTCTCTCTCTATGAAATAAATAAATAAAATCTTAAATATATATATATAATTTAAAAATTGTTTGTTACTGAAAACAACTTTAGAAATAGACACAAAAATCCTATTTCTATTGGCACTATTGGCAGCACTTTCCTGGGCGGGCATAATTTGAAACCAAAGTTATCATTATTTAGCCTTACTCTTTCTTTGTTACTTAAGTCCAAGATACACTGAATTTTTCCAATTTACACCCAGAGTTTTTCGGTTTTTGCCTTTGATCCCTCCTTTGTATTCTCGTTGTAACTATATTTATTTTATCTAGGTGGAATATTTCAATAGCCTCACAATTTCTTGACTTCCTCTGATTCATGCACATTGTTATCAATATTATGCTTTCAAAACAATAGTTCTATTATTTTACTCATTTGTGCAAAAGCATTTGTGTCCCTCAGTTGTCTACAGAATACAATACAGTCTTTTTATCTGACATTCAAGTTGTTCAACAATCTCGCTACATCTTTCCTTTTACTTTTTAGATAAAAAGATTTAATTGCTGCTCACTGACTATCCCACTCACTTCTGCTGCTAGGCTTTTGCTCACTTTTATGCATTCCTCTTGGGTGCCTGGGTGGCTCAGTCAGTTAAGCATCCAACTATTGATTTCAGCTCAGGTCATGATCTCAGGGTTGTGAGATTGAGCTGTGCTGTGTGTGAGGCTCCATGCTCAATGGGGAGTCTGCTTGAGATTCTCTCTCTCTCTCCCCCCCTGACACCCCCACTCTCTTTTTCACTCTCATAAATCTTTATGTATTCCTCTTAATGAAATATATTTCCCCACAATCTCGAAGGTCCAAAATTCCTTATAATCTTCAAAGACTAGCAGAAATGCCACTTCTCTAAGACATCCATAATCTTTTCCTTTCTTTTCATAGCTATCCTAACACTTTATCTGTATTTTTGTTCAATATTTGACCACTTTTTTGGCATTTTAATATATATTTTTAATTGAGAAAGTTCTTTACATACAGCAAAACAGAAAGGTTTTACATACAATAAAATGCAAAATTCTTTTTTTTTTAAGATTTTATTTATTTATTTGAGAGAGAATGAGAGAGAGAGCACATGAGAGGGGGGAGGGTCAGAGGGAGGAGCAGACTCCCTGCAGAGCAGGGAGCCTGATGCGGGACTCGATCCCGGGACTCCAGGATCATGACCCGAGCCGAAGGCAGTCGCTTAACCAACTGAGCCACCCAGGCGCCCAAAAACGCAAAATTCTTAATATAGTTCAGGGCACCTGGGTGGCTCAGTCGTTAAGCAACTGCCTTTGGCTCAGGTCATGATCCCAGGGTCCTGGGATCGAGTCCCACATTGGGCTCCCTGCTCAGCGGGAAGTCTGCTTCTCCCTCTCCCACTCCCCCTGCTTGTGTTTCTGCTCTCGTTGTGTCTCTCTCTGTCAAATAAATAAATAAAATCTTTAAAAAAAAAAAAAAAGAATGTAGTTCAATCTGTTTGAACAAACACATGCAACTATGTAACCCACACTCTTATACAGATATAGAATATGTTCATTACCGAGAAAGTTCCCTTGTGCCCATGTGTAGTAAATTCTGATGTCTTTGAAAACAGATTATTTTTGCCATTTTTAAAACTTCATATAAATAGAATACTTCAGTATTATATAGTATTTTCTTAATCTAGTGTCTTCTTTCACTTGAAATATATTTGGGATTCAACCATGTTTTTTTCAGATATCACTAATATATTCTTTTTAATGGCTAATTGTATTCCATTGGATGAGTATTTTGCAATTTGTTCATCCATTGATGGAATTTGGGTTCATCCATTGATAAACATCTAGTTTATTGCCAGTTTTTTCTGCTGTGGACATTCTTTTTGTGGATATACATTTTCATTTCTCATGAATAAATACTTAAGTGTTGGATCTGCTGGGTCATATGTATAACTTTTTAAGGAACTGCTAAATCACTTGCCAAAGTTGTTGAAATGTCTTATACTCCAACGAGCAATTCATGAGAATTCCTATTGGTCTATCTCCTCATCAATAGTTAATGTCAATTCTTTTTATTTTAGCTATCTGGTAGAAACATATAGGTAATTCATTACAATTATAACTTTAATTTCCCTGATGATTAAAGATGTTGAACAAATTTTCATGCACTTATTACTAATGTATATAGCTTGTTTAGTGAGGTTTCTGTTTAAAACTGTCCAATTTTTTAAAAATTTTTATGTATCTTTTATTATAGGGGTTCACTGTAGGGGTTTATTGTATTAGTTCCTTATATCTTTTGGGTACAAATCTTTTGCCAGGTATATTTATTGCAGATACTTTCTCCTAGTCTGTGGCTTGGCTATACATATCCTAAATTGTATATTTCTTACATATAAGTTTTAATCCTTACTATGACTAACTTTTCAAGCCCAAAGTCAGGAATCTCATTATCTAAAATCATGTACAAATGCAGATAAGGCCTTACAGGTGAGTTTCCTTGAATACAGTTGCTCTAATCAGATCTGTGATCTACAGGAACATGTAATCTGCCTCCCACACACCCAACATACAAGTATAAGATAGGAATAGAATAAGTACTATAAATGTTCTTTTTAAAGAGGAAGAAAACAAGAGGCACATAGGAATCTCTGGTCCCTAGCAATTCTGAAATACCTACAGGCACACATTTCCAATTTCTTGATTAGAGTTCAGTTCTACTAACTTGAAATAACTCACTGTTACTCTTGGATCTACACTCTGGGTTCTTGGTCCCTCTTTCTGCATTATCTAGCTGGTGTTGAGCTGAATAATTTCTCCAACCTAATTGCTACTTTTCATAGTTCAGGATTACAAGACCTCTCTTTATTTCATACTATCATTCCCTCCCCCCTCAAATCTGGTGATGGTTCTGCTAATACTGTTATCTTTAAAACCAGTAGCATTCCTACAAATTTTTTTGTATTTGGCTGCTTTATATACAAATCCTAGCTATCAAGCTCAAGCTCAACATAAGCACTTCATGATATTGCAATTCTTATAAAGCAGTTGTGGGACAATGTCTTTAAGATTATTCTTAATAATATTATATTGGATTTACACCTTAATGTGTAAAGGAGAAGATATTTGAAACACACCCATAAGAACCTTAAAGGGACTTCTTTTTCTCTGAGATACTACCTCTATTCTTTTTGAAAACTGTGCCCTTGACTTTGTCTTTAGACAATGTTTTCCTAACATAATGCTGGGTTGATTATTGCTCTGATGTCTTCTCTTAATTTGAGAATCTTAGAGATGCTGGAAATAAAGTCCTAACTCTTTTAACATTTCTTTTTTTTTTTT
>NW_027937231.1:0-220 GCF_054177405.1 Leptonychotes weddellii | reverse complement strand
TGTTAGGGTTACTGCCCTTCGCCAGAGAACTCTCTCTCTCTCCAACCTCCATCCCCAGTCCCTGCTTCCACCCCACACCATGTGATCTTGAACTTCCCAGTCCCCAGAACCATGAGAAACGCATTTCTGTTGTTTAAACCATGCAATTTATGGTATTTTGTTACAGCAACACCAACAGACTAAAATACTTTTTTTTTTTCAAAAATCATTTTGCCTGTTC
>NW_027937230.1:0-220 GCF_054177405.1 Leptonychotes weddellii | reverse complement strand
GAAACCCTGTTTCCCCAGGGTGGGGGGTGGGGGCCGGGCTATCAGGACCTCGAGGGGAGAGTGAGAAGCTCACTGCCCCCAGCAGCTTTCTCCAGCCAAGTTCCAGCGGGTATGAAGCCCAGTGGGTGACCCCATGGGATGAGGCCGCTTTCCCCTTTGGTCCTCCCTGGGGAGCAGGGGGGCTCTGTGATTGGCCCCCAGGGGAGAGATGCTGGGTCTG
>NW_027937229.1:0-220 GCF_054177405.1 Leptonychotes weddellii | reverse complement strand
GCTTTACTTTCAATCCGCCTATGTCTTCAGGTCTGAAAGGAGTCTATTGTAGGCAGCAAATAGATGGGTCTTGCTTTTTTATCAATTCAGTCACCAATGTATTTTGATTGTTTAGTCTGTTTATATTTGAAGTAATTATTGATAGGTATGTACTTATTGCCATTTTGTTCTGTTTTGTTTTGTTTTTATTTTTTTTTTTTAATTTTTAAATATTTTATTT
>NW_027937228.1:0-220 GCF_054177405.1 Leptonychotes weddellii | reverse complement strand
GGCTCAGGTCATGATCTCTGGATCGTGAGATTGAGCCCCAGGCCAGGCTCTGTGCTCAGTGGGAATCTGCTTGAGATTCTCTCTCTCCCTCTCCCTCGGCCCCTCCCTGCTGGCACTCTCTCTCTCTCTCTCGAAATAGTATATATTCATTATGAAAATATATCTGTAAAACATAAAATAAAATAGAAGTGCCCCTGCCTGCTCCGCTCCTCTCCCCTCT
>NW_027937227.1:0-220 GCF_054177405.1 Leptonychotes weddellii | reverse complement strand
ACCTGATTTCAAGTCATAAGCGAGATACAGTAGTATTGACGAAAAGATAGACATATAAACCACTGAAATAAAGCAGAAAGTCAAGACACTCACCCACACATATGTGGTTAATAAAATTTCAAACATTATGGCAAGTTAATTCAATTAGAAAAGAATAGAATTTTCATCAAATAGTGCTGGAAGAACTGGATCTATGTGTAAAAAGAAAAAAATGAACCTT
>NW_027937226.1:0-220 GCF_054177405.1 Leptonychotes weddellii | reverse complement strand
TCTCTCTCACTTTTCTAGTTTCTACTTTGTTCTCCTCACATATCTTTTGTCAGATTTATCTCTTAAGTATTTCACATATATTTTTTTAAATTTTTAATTGTTATGTTAATCACCATATTACATCATTAGTTTTTGATGTAGTGTTCCATGATTCATTGTTTGTGTATAACACCCAGTGCTCCATGCAGAACGTGCCCTCCTCAATACCCATCACCAGGCT
>NW_027937225.1:0-220 GCF_054177405.1 Leptonychotes weddellii | reverse complement strand
TCTCTAAAAACAAAACAAAATAAAACAAAACTTAAAAAAAAGGAGTTAATTGCTCATAGAATTGTAGGATAAAATTTAGGAGTTGTTGATGAAAGTCTGATGCTTAGTACTCATTAGTACTCATTCCTTTATTTTTTTAAGGATTTTATTTTTTATTTATTTGACAGAGAGAGAGACATAGCAAGACAGGGAAAACAAGTAGGGAGAAGCAGGCTTCCCG
>NW_027937224.1:0-220 GCF_054177405.1 Leptonychotes weddellii | reverse complement strand
GAACTTATTAGAAATGCAGAATCTCAAACTTCACCCTAAAAGTATCAAATCAAAATCTGACCTTTCATAAGATGTGGTGATTTGTGTGCACAACCTACCTTGAGAAGCACAGATTATACCTTTCTGAGGTCTCAGCTAATAGAAGACCTGGCACACAACTTCTCAAGTGGATGATCTCCAGTGTGTACAGAAACTATGACACAGACAAAGTGAGAAGAGT
>NW_027937223.1:0-220 GCF_054177405.1 Leptonychotes weddellii | reverse complement strand
GTACCATTACTTATCACTTACGTGAGTTGGACGAAAAGGCAATAATTAATGTCTAATTAGGAACTTCATCACTTACACAATCTTAGCACGAGCTCTTGAACT
Organism: Leptonychotes weddellii; assembly: GCF_054177405.1. Lineage (NCBI taxonomy): Eukaryota > Metazoa > Chordata > Mammalia > Carnivora > Phocidae > Leptonychotes > Leptonychotes weddellii. The sequence goes on along the minus strand of NW_027937223.1, from coordinate 118 downwards.
TGTTACAAAAGACAAGAAAAGTTCCCGGTCCACCGTAGGCATGTCATCACAGTAGATGGCCTCACCTGTGGCATGTTTAATACCAGACAGATGCATGGTAGGATGGCCAACTGGGCCT
>NW_027937222.1:0-220 GCF_054177405.1 Leptonychotes weddellii | reverse complement strand
TTGCCAAGAGGTCACAGGATGATTTAGGATGGAGCCAATGACCTTGAGTTGCTGGCTATTAACTCAGGCAGGAACACAGGTCAACTGTACATGTGATATCGCTAATTACAAATGTATTGTTGGACATGGAAGCTTTGCTCCCAAAGATAAGCCGCGGTACGATTATGAGTGGTTTCTTTTTTTTTTTTTTTAAGATTTTATTTATTTATTTGACAGAGAG
>NW_027937221.1:0-1289 GCF_054177405.1 Leptonychotes weddellii | reverse complement strand
TGTATGAGTTCTAGCAGTTTTGGGGTGGAGTCTTTTGGGTTTTCCACATAAAGTATCATATCATCTGCAAAGAGTGAGAGTTTGACTTCTTCTTTGCCAATTTGGATGCCTTAGATTTCTTTTTGTTGTCTGATTGCTGTGGCTAGGACTTCTAGAATTATGTTGAATAGCAGTGGTGATAGTGGACATCCCTGATGCGTTCCTGACCTTAGGGGGAAAGCTGTCAGTTTTTCCCCATTGAGAATGATATTTGCTGTGGGTTTTTCATAGGCGGCGTTTATGATATTGAGGTACGTACACTTTTTCCCTATACTCTGAAGAGTTCCGATCAAGAAAGGATGCTGTACTTTGTCAAATGCTTTTTCTGCATCTATTGAGAGGATCATATGGTTCTTGTTCTTTCTTTTATTAATGTATTGTACCATATTTATTGATTTGCAGATGTTGAACCAACCTTGCAGCCCAGGGATAACTCCCACTTGGTCGTGGTGAATAATCCTTTTACTGTACTGTTGGATCCTATCAGCTAGTATTTTGGTGAGAATTTTGGCATGCATGTTCATCAGGGATATTGGTCTGTAATTCTCCTTTTTGATGGGGTCTTGTCTGGTTGGGGGTCAAGGTAATGGTGGCCTCATAAAATGAGCTTGGAACCTACACTTAAAGGAGCTGGAGAAAAGAAGAGCAAATAAAGCCTAAACCCAGCAGGAGAAGAGTAATAACAAAGATCAGAGCAGAAATCAATGATATAGAAACTAAAAGAACAGTAGAACAGATCAACGAAACTAGGAGCTGGTTCTTTGAAGGAATTAACAAGATTGATAAACTCCTGGCCAGACTTATCAAAAACAAAAAAGAAAGGACCTAAATCAACAAAATCATGATGACAGAGGAGAGATCACAACCAACACCAAAGAAATACAAACAATTATAAGAACCTATTATGAGCAACTCTATGCCAGCAAATTAGATAATCTGGAAGAAATGGATGCATTCCTAGAGATGTATCAACAACCAAAACTGAACCAGGAAGAAATGGAAAACCTGAACAGACTTATAACCACTAAGGAAATTGAAGCAGTCATCAAAAATCTCCCAAAAAACAAAAGCCAAGGGCCAAATGCCTTCCCAGGGGAATTCTACCAAACATTTCAAGAATTAATACCTATTCTTCTGAAACTGTTCCAAAAAATAGAAATGGAAGGAAAACTTCCAAACTCATTTTATGAGGCCACCATTACCTTGATCCCCAACCAGACAAAGACCCCATCAAAAAGGAGAATTATAGA
>NW_027937220.1:0-220 GCF_054177405.1 Leptonychotes weddellii | reverse complement strand
TTCTCCCTCTTCCTGTGTGATCTCAGGGAGGGGAATTAACCTTTCTGCATCCATTTTATTACCTGTGAAATGGTGGTAATAAGTATGCCTACTTCACTAGGTTCTGGGAACATTAAATGAGATAATTTAATATTAGTTATCATTAATGATGTCACCACCATCACCAACATCACAGATTCTGAATTGGTCTTAGAATTAAGTAACACTTTTTTTTTTTTTT
>NW_027937219.1:0-220 GCF_054177405.1 Leptonychotes weddellii | reverse complement strand
TGTATAATGCCGTAATCATATTAGAAATGCATGGTATTCACATTGACAGTATATCCTTTACAGTAACGCACTTGTGAAATTGAGGTGCTCTAAAGGTAAAGGCCATTAATATTAAATAGACACTGATTCTATAATAATCCAAACCTAAGAAATCATCTAGTGAGGCTACCAGGGGATGGGCCACTCACTATAGATACTCCTGAAGCTAAAGCAATCTCTC
>NW_027937218.1:0-220 GCF_054177405.1 Leptonychotes weddellii | reverse complement strand
TGTTAGGGTTACTGCCCTTCTCCAGAGAACTCTCTCTCTCTCCAACCTCCATCCCCAGTCCCTGCTTCCACCCCACACCATGTGATCTTGAACTTCCCAGTCCCCAGAACCATGAGAAACGCATTTCTGTTGTTTAAACCATGCAATTTATGGTATTTTGTTACAGCAACACCAACAGACTAAAATACTTTTTTTTTTTCAAAAATCATTTTGCCTGTTC
>NW_027937217.1:0-220 GCF_054177405.1 Leptonychotes weddellii | reverse complement strand
TTGCTCTGGGTAGCATAGACATTTTAACAATATTTGTTCTTTCATCCATGAACATTGAATGTTTTTCCATTTCTTTGTGTCTTCTTCAATTTCTTTCATAAGTGTTCTATAGTTTTCAGAGTTCAACTCCTTTACCTCTTTGGTTAGGTTTATTCTTAGGTATCTTATGGTTTTTGGTGCAATTGGAAATGGGATCGATCCTTTAATTTGTCTTTCTTCT
>NW_027937216.1:0-220 GCF_054177405.1 Leptonychotes weddellii | reverse complement strand
GACTACTGGCAGACTGGGGCATGGGGAAGAGTGAGAATTAAAGCTCCCAGACACCACTCTCTCCCAGTGCCCTCGGGCATTCTTAAGGGCTCAGGTACAAGCTACTAGAAGTAAAGCTTACAGAAGCTGACAAAGGATGCTCAGAGCTAGTCAAAATAACCGAGGAGGATTGAAGAGAAACTCCAGCAGTGTCTACTACGGTCTTCCCTTCCGAAGTGCT
>NW_027937215.1:0-220 GCF_054177405.1 Leptonychotes weddellii | reverse complement strand
GGGCGAGATAGTAAAAAGTTTAATGGTAGAACTCTGGAAATGAGTAGAATTGAAAAATAAGATTTTAGAGAGAAAAATGACAGAAAATAGATCACAGGTAAAGAAAATCCAACATATGCATAACTGGAATCCCTGAAGAAAAACATCAACATTATGTTCTGAGGGGGGAGGAGAGGGTTGTAGGTGGTAAATACAAAGATGCAAATGTATATAAAAACAT
>NW_027937214.1:0-220 GCF_054177405.1 Leptonychotes weddellii | reverse complement strand
TTCCCCTTTCTCCACAACCTCTCCAACAAAAACCTGTCCATTTTTGCCATTCTAACTGGTGTAAGGTGGTATCTCAGTGTGGTTTTGATTTGGATTTCCCTGATGGCTAATGATGATGAACATTTTTTCATGTGTCTGTTAGCCATATTAATCTTATAGTTGATGGGCACTACATTCTTTCCAGTTTTTAGCTGCTTTTAAAAATAATGCTATGAAAATT
>NW_027937213.1:0-220 GCF_054177405.1 Leptonychotes weddellii | reverse complement strand
TCCCTGCTCCACAGGAAGCCGGCTTCTCCCCCTCCCATTCCCCCTGCTTGTGTTCCCTCTCTTGCTGTGTCTCTCTCTGTCAAATAAATAAATAAAATCTTAACAAAAAAAAAAAGAAAAAAACATTAACTTGAATTGTGAAACCTAAGGGAAAAAAATCCTAATTTTAAGTGAAAAATATAGTAGTGATAGAGCAAGAAACACATTAGTGGTGTGAGAG
>NW_027937212.1:0-220 GCF_054177405.1 Leptonychotes weddellii | reverse complement strand
TTCTCCACCACAGGCAAGGCAGAAGGCAGAGCAAGCAGGCCTCAAGGAGGCTTCCCTGGGGGAGCTGCAGGGACAACTGGGCTGGACTGGGCCAGGGCCGGGGCCCAGATGGCAGTCCCTGCTCACAGTCTGGAGACGGGCAAGGCAGTGGTGAAGGCAGAGGTGGGGAGGCGGCTGCCACAGCCCTGGAACTGGACTGCTCCCACTCCAGTGGAAGGTT
>NW_027937211.1:0-220 GCF_054177405.1 Leptonychotes weddellii | reverse complement strand
CTCTGTCCATGTTAGGGAACTGCTTAGAACCCAGGATGTCTCTGGGCAATGGGTAGGAGATGAAGCAAAAAGTTGGGCAGAGCCCAGAGCATGAAACCCTGTGTCCACATGGTATCCCACTTGCTCACTCCTCAGTCTCCTCTTCTGTTTGTGCATGAGCGCTTTCTGTGATCTGACCATCACATTTATTGTGGGTATTGTCTCCAGTTCCTCCTTCTCT
>NW_027937210.1:0-1289 GCF_054177405.1 Leptonychotes weddellii | reverse complement strand
TGGACTCCGGGAAACAAACTGAGGGTTGGAGAGAGGAGGAGGGTGGGGGGATGAGTTAACCCAGTGATGGGTATTAAGGAAGGCACATATTGCAATGAGCACTGGGTGTTATATGTAAATAATGAATCATGGAACACTACATCAAAAACTAATGAAATACTGTATGGTGACTAACATAATAAAAAAATTTTTTAATAAAAATAAAACTGTCATAATTTTTCTACATTTATTTTGAAAATATATATAAGAAAACACAGTTGTAAGCTATCTATACTCTAATAACACTAAAAGCACACAAAAAGCAGAGGCCATTGACATGGACCATGTGTGCTTTTCCATCTATAAATCTCTACTGCATTTTTCTCAACCATCTCCAAATACTCTGTCTTACATTTTCACATTCCATCAGTCATAACTCAGATTTTTTCCTCATCCAAATCAGAACTTCTCTGAATGCCCTCTTCATTTTGTTTCTATGTCTACATTTCTTCTGCAGTAACTAAAACTCATTATTGGTAATTATAATACAAATATTAGCTTTCCTAGTAGACCATGAGTTCCATGAAAACAAGAGCAATTTTGCTTTCTCTTTCTTTCCCCAGTCCCTAGTCAGCTATTTATTATGTTCCTTGAGGGCAGAATCACTTTTATTGACCCCAAAATGTATGAAATAATACCTTATGTAGGCCATTACATAAAATCATCCTTCATCCCACTTCAGTATAACAAATTGGATACAATGAATGGATAGTTAGTGTAGCTCATTCCTTTTTTTTTTTTTTTGCAAGAAGCTCTTGAAAAAGCCAAGAGAATAAATATAACAGGTAAAACAAAATACAGTGTTGAAAATTTGCCTCTCTTCCCACTGTCCGTATCACATATTCACTGAATGTGTGAATCACAGAAAAGATAGAAAGGCAAGATAGTGGACATAGAAAGGAGCTACTGGGGTGAGCTGAGCAGATATCCAGGAGTGTGTGCTTTGTGATGCATGCTGGCAGCACAGGGATGTTTGGAAAACTAAACCTGTATTTTGGCCAGAAGAAAGACAGAACATGTTTGGAGAGTTCAGCACAAGAAAGGAGAGAAAGGGGCGCCTGGGTGGCTCAGTTGGTTAAGCGACTGCCTTCGGCTCAGGTCATGATCCTGGAGTCCCGGGATCGAGTCCCACATCGGGCTCCCTGCTCGGCGGGGGGTCTGCTTCCCCCTCTGCCCTCTTCCCTCTCGTGCTCTCTGTCTCTCATTCTCTCTCTCTCAAATAAATAAATAAAATCTTTAAAAAAAAAAAA
>NW_027937209.1:0-220 GCF_054177405.1 Leptonychotes weddellii | reverse complement strand
GCTTATGCATACACATTTATGGGTGTATTCATTGCATTGTTGCAATAATTGCAAAACATGGACAATCCACCCAAATGCCCCTCTACAGAGCACTGGTTAAATAAAGACCCACTCAATTCTTCCTATGCATCTGTTAAAAACAAATGATATGACACAAAGACACCAAAAAAACAAGACGGTTCTCCAAGTGTTGTTGTAGAAAGAATTCCAAGATACACTC
>NW_027937208.1:0-220 GCF_054177405.1 Leptonychotes weddellii | reverse complement strand
ATACGACCCAGCAATTGCACGACTGGGTATTTACCCCAAAGATACAAATGTAGTGATCCAAAGGGGCACATGCACCCCAATGTTTATAGCAGCAGTGTTCACAATAGCCAAACTATGGAAAGAGCCTAGATGTCCATCAACAGAGGAATAGATAAAGAAGATGTGGTGTGAGTGTATAAACACACACATACACACACACACACACACTGGAATATTAGGT
>NW_027937207.1:0-220 GCF_054177405.1 Leptonychotes weddellii | reverse complement strand
CTCTCATCCTCTCTCTCAAATAAAAAAAAAAAAAACTTTAAGAAGTGAGAAATATGTGACGGGATAAAGGGGTTAGCGAAGGCTGCTGTAGTGATCATGTTGCGATATAGAAGCGCATTCCCCCAGCACCCCTGCACCTTACACTTACACGATATTATGTGTCACTTCTATCCCCCCAGATGTTTTTAATCTAAAAAAAATTTTTTTTAAACTTTATTTT
>NW_027937206.1:0-220 GCF_054177405.1 Leptonychotes weddellii | reverse complement strand
TTTCTCACAATCCCCTGGAACTTTTGCTCAAATCGCACACAGAGCTTATCGACAAGTCTGAAGTTCTTTCTCTTCCAGCCAGTCCTCTATGTTCTTTTTTTTTTTTTTTTTTTTTTAAAGATTTTATTTATTTGAAAGAGAGAGCACAAGAGGGGGGAGCGGGAGAGGGAGAAGCAGACTCCCTGCCGAGCAGGGAGCCTGATGCGGGACTCGATCCAGG
>NW_027937205.1:0-220 GCF_054177405.1 Leptonychotes weddellii | reverse complement strand
GAGCCAGTGACTCATTTCTCACTCAATCATTCATGCATTTGACAAGCCCTGTGGTGAAGGGATAGTGATGAGCCTCCGCAGGACGCACGGTGGCAACCAAGATAGGCCAGACCGGTGTGCGGAGCCTCCCCGACACGCACTTGCGTCTGCCTGCTGGCGTTCACCTGTGGCCCCTGCTCTGCAGTTCCCGCCCCGGCCCCCCCATCCATCTTCTGCTATG
>NW_027937204.1:0-220 GCF_054177405.1 Leptonychotes weddellii | reverse complement strand
TGCTTTATTTCCCACCAAAGCACTGGCCAGGACCCACAGACCATTCCTTCCACTGATTTACATTCCTGGCAGCGTTCGTCTTTCTTCATCAGGACGTCCGCCCCACAAGGGCAGGGATCTCCCTGTTCGTGTGTCTGGTTTTCTCGCTGCTTTGTGCCCAGTACCTAGAACGGTGTCAGACACGAGGCAGACGCTTCCTAAATCTCTGTGGAATGCATGC
>NW_027937203.1:0-220 GCF_054177405.1 Leptonychotes weddellii | reverse complement strand
TTCTGTAGCACTGAAAGAACGGCTGCTAATTAGAATCTTCTACAACCTAAGGTTCCTAGGAGGTACAGAAAGAGAAAGAATGAGCTTCTAAAGAGTAGTCTGAATGCAAGCAAACTTTCAGCAAGCTAATCTCCTCCTACTGCCAGTTTACAACGTAGGAAAACAAAATCTCTAAAAGAGAAGAGGGAGGTAGGAAGGACGGGAGAAAGGAAAGGAAAAG
>NW_027937202.1:0-220 GCF_054177405.1 Leptonychotes weddellii | reverse complement strand
CCTGGTGATGGGTATTGAGGCGGGCACGTTCTGCATGGAGCACTGGGTGTTATGCACAAACAATGAATCATGGAATACTATATCTAAAACTAATGATGTAATGTATGGGGATTAACATAAGAATAAAAAAATTAAAAAAAAATTAAAAACAAAAACAAAAACAAAGAAAAAAAATAATTAAATCCAACCAACAACCCTTACGAATATAGAAAATTCAGGG
>NW_027937201.1:0-220 GCF_054177405.1 Leptonychotes weddellii | reverse complement strand
TCAATGGTTTCCAAGAGGGCGTTTTGTTTAAGATTTATTTATTTATTTTTAGAGGGAGATTGACAGCGGAGGGGAGGGGCAGAGGGAGAGGGAAAGAGCGAATTCTCAAGCCACATCCCCGCTGAGCAAGGAGTCCGGGAAGGGACTGGATTCCAGGACCCTGAGATCACGACTTGAGTCGAATCCATCAGTTAAGCCTTAGCTTAACTGACTGAACCAC
>NW_027937200.1:0-1289 GCF_054177405.1 Leptonychotes weddellii | reverse complement strand
GCAAAGAGAGAGCCTAAAAGCAACATAGACCCGAAAGGAACACAGACAATATACGGTAACAGTCACCTTACAGGCAATACAATGGCACTAAATTTCTATCTTTTAATAGTTACCCTGAATGTAAATGGGCTAAATGCCCCAATCAAATGACACAGGCTATCAGATTGGAATAAAAAACACGACCCATCGATATGCTGTCTGCAAGAGACTCATTTTAAACCCAAAGACATCCCCAGATTGAAAGTGAGGGGGTGGAAAACCATTTACCATGCTAATGGACACCAAAAGAAAGCTGGGGTGACAATCCTTATATCAGACAAATTAGATTTTAAACCAAGACTATAATAAGAGATGAGAAAGGACACTATATCCTACTTAAAGGGTCTATGCAACAAGAAGATCTAACAATTGTAAATATCTATGCCCCTAACATGGGAGCAGCCAATTATATAAGCCAATTAATAACAAAAGCAAAGAAACACATCAACAATAATACAGTAATAGTAGGGGACTTTAACATCCCCCTCACTGAGATGGACATATCATCTAAGCAAAAGATCAACAAGGAAATAAAGGCTTTAAATGACACACTGGACCAGATGGACTTCACAGACATATTCAGAACATTCCATCCCAAAGCAACAGAAAACACAATGTTCTCTAGTGCACATGGAACATTCTCCAGAAGAAATCACATCCTGGGTCACAAATCAGGTCTCAACCAGTACCAAAAGATAGGAATCATTCCCTGCATATTTTCAGACCACAGTACTTTGAAACTAGAACTCAATCACAAGAGGAAAATTGGAAAGAATTCAAATACATGGAGGCTAAAGAGCATCCTACTAAAGATTGAATGGGTCAACCAGGAAATTAAAGAATTAAAATTCATGGGAACAAATGAAAATGAAAACAACAACTGTTCAAAGTCTTTGGGATGCAGCAAAGGCAGTCCTAAGAGGAAAGTATATAGCAATACAAGCCTTTCTCAAGAAATAAGAAAGGTCTCAAATGCACAACCTAACCCTACACCTAAAGGAGCTGGAGAATGAACAGTAAATAAAGCCTAAACCCAGCAGGAGAAGAGAAATAAAGATCAGAGCAGAAATCAATGAAATAGAAACCCAAAGAACAGTAGAACAGATTAACAAAACTAGGAGTTCATTCTTTGAAAGAATTCATTAGATTGATTAAACCCTTGGCCAGAATTTATTTATTTTTTATTTTTTAAAATTTTTTTAAAGATTTTATTTATTTATTTGACAGAGAGAGACACAGCGAGAGAGGGA
>NW_027937199.1:0-220 GCF_054177405.1 Leptonychotes weddellii | reverse complement strand
GTTCTTAAGTCTGAGTGTTTGGGAATGTGCTGGGGCATGAACAGAAATAGAGAACCCAAGCCAATGGCAGGATGCAGGGCTGTACATTTGGACATTTTTCTCTCCTTCCAGTAGGATGCATAATGACAGAATTAATTACCATGACCCCATTGGCCTGAGAGAAATGAGGCCAACCCAGAAATCCATGAGGCCACAAACCCGCAACCCTACATAAGAACAC
>NW_027937198.1:0-220 GCF_054177405.1 Leptonychotes weddellii | reverse complement strand
TTCTGTAGCACTGAAAGAACTGCTGCTAATTAGAATCTTCTACAACCTAAGGTTCCTAGGAGGTACAGAAAGAGAAAGAATGAGCTTCTAAAGAGTAGTCTGAATGCAAGCAAACTTTCAGCAAGCTAATCTCCTCCTACTGCCAGTTTACAACGTAGGAAAACAAAATCTCTAAAAGAGAAGAGGGAGGTAGGAAGGACGGGAGAAAGGAAAGGAAAAG
>NW_027937197.1:0-220 GCF_054177405.1 Leptonychotes weddellii | reverse complement strand
TTAGAGTAAGAGTAAAGGACTCCAACCAGGGGAGCACCCCCCAGCAGCATAGCTGCAAAATACATCACCATGTTATTAGGAAAGGTGTCAGAACAGGCAAGTTGGATCATCTGACTGAGTTCACAGAAGAAGTGGGGAATTTCCACCTTTCTACAGAAGGACAGTTGCAAGACCATTAAGCTTTCTAACAAGGAATGCAGGATGCTCATGATCCAGGACA
>NW_027937196.1:0-220 GCF_054177405.1 Leptonychotes weddellii | reverse complement strand
ATTCTTAGAAACATTATTTCATTTGGACCTTGAGAGCTTGTTTGGAGGTTCTAGCAGGGGAGCGCAGCTACTCGTATACCCTTGACCGAAGAACGGTCCTCCTCTATCGGGGAAGGTCGTCCTCTTCGACCGAGCGCGCAGCTTCGGGAGGGACGCACATGGAGCGGTGAGGGAGGAAGGGGACACCCGCCTAGCCAGCCAGATCAGCCGAATCAACCCT
>NW_027937195.1:0-221 GCF_054177405.1 Leptonychotes weddellii | reverse complement strand
GAAACAAACTGAGTGTTGTTGGAGTGGGGGGTGGGGTGGGAGGGATGGGGTGACTGGGTGATAGACACTGGGGAGGGTACGTGCTCTGTTAAGCGCTGTGAATTGTGCAGGACTGTTGAATCTCAGATCTGTACCTCTGAGACAAATAATGCAAGATATGTTAAGAAAAAAAAAAGAAGAAGAAGAAGGTAGCGGGAGGGGAGGAATGAAGCGGGGGAAAT
>NW_027937194.1:0-221 GCF_054177405.1 Leptonychotes weddellii | reverse complement strand
CTCCCCTCTAGAACCCCCAGCCTGTTTTTCAGAGTCCATCGTCTCTCATGGTTCGTCCACCCCTCCGATTTCCCCCGCTTCATTCTTCCCCTCCCGCTACCTTCTTCTTCTTCTTTTTTTTTTCTTAACATATATTGCATTATTTGTTTCAGAGGTACAGATCTGAGATTCAACAGTCTTGCACAATTCACAGCGCTTACCAGAGCACATACCCTCCCCAG
>NW_027937193.1:0-221 GCF_054177405.1 Leptonychotes weddellii | reverse complement strand
AACACCCAGTGCTCCATGCAGAACGTGCCCTCCTCAATACCCACCACCAGGCCAACCCATCCTCCCACCCCCCTCCCCTCTAGAACCCTCAGTTTGTTTTTCAGAGTCCATCGTCTCTCATGGTTCGTCCACCCCTCCGATTTCCCCCGCTTCATTCCTCCCCTCCCGCTACCTTCTTCTTCTTCTTTTTTTTTCTTAACATATCTTGCATTATTTGTCTC
>NW_027937192.1:0-221 GCF_054177405.1 Leptonychotes weddellii | reverse complement strand
ATTAGTTTTAGATGAAGTGTTCCATGATTCATTGTTTGTGCATAACACCCAGTGCTCCATGCAGAATGTGCCCTCCTCAATACCCACCACCAGGCTAACCCATCCTCCCACTCCCCTCCCCTCTAGAACCCTCAGTTTGTTTTTCAGAGTCCATCGTCTCTCATGGTTCGTCTACCCCTCCGATTTCCCCCGCTTCATTCTTCCCCTCCCGCTACCTTCTT
>NW_027937191.1:0-221 GCF_054177405.1 Leptonychotes weddellii | reverse complement strand
CATTTGGATGTCTTCTTTGGAAAAATGTCTGTTCATGTCTTCTGCCCATTTCTTGATTGGATTCTTTGTTCTTTGGGTGTTGAGTTTGATGAGTTCTTTATAGATTTTGGATACTAGCCCTTTATCTGATATGTCATTTGCAAATATCTTCTCCCATTCTGTCGGTTGTCTTTTGGTTTTGTTGACTGTTTCCTTTGCTGTGCAAAAGCTTTTTATCTTGA
>NW_027937190.1:0-221 GCF_054177405.1 Leptonychotes weddellii | reverse complement strand
TAGCGGGAGGGGAGGAATGAAGCAGGGGAAATCGGAGGGGTGGACGAACCATGAGAGAAGATGGACTCTGAAAAACAAACTGAGGGTTCTAGAGGGGAGGGGGGTGGGAGGATGGGTTGGCCTGGTGGTGGGTATTGAGGAGGGCACGTTCTGCATGGAGCACTGGGTGTTGTGCACGAACAATGAATCATGGAACACTTCATCTAGAACTAATGATGTAA
>NW_027937189.1:0-1289 GCF_054177405.1 Leptonychotes weddellii | reverse complement strand
TCCTGGGACAGATGGGGGGCTGCTCGTACTCCCGGGGTCCCCACCTGCGTGTGTCCCTCCCAGGACAGATGGGGGGGCTGCTCGAACTCCCGGGGTCCCCACCTGCACATGTCCCTCCTGGGACAGATGGGGGGCTGCTCGTACTCCTGGGGTCCCCACCTGTGTGCGTCCCTCCCAGGACAGATGGGGGGGCTGCTCGTACTCCCGGGGTCCCCACCTGTGTGCATCCCTCCCAGGACAGATGGGGCTGCTCGAACTCCCGGGGTCCCCACCTGCACATGTCCCTCCTGGGACAGATGGGGGGGCTGCTCGTACTCCTGGGGTCCCCACCTGTACTCGTCCCCCCATCCGTCGCTCGAACTCCCGGGGTCCCCACCTGCACATGTCCCTCCTGGGACAGATTGAGGGGGCTGCTCGTACTTCCGGGGCCCCCACCTGCACTCGTCCCCCCATCCGTCGCTCGTACTCCCGGGCCCCCACCGGCACTCGTCCCCCCATCTGTCGCTCGGGGTCCCCACCTGCACTCGTCCCCCCATCCGTCGCTCGTACTCCCGGGGTCCCCACCTGCACTCGTGCCCCACCCCCCGAACGGCAGTGTCGTGATTGTAGGGAGCAGGTGTCCTGTGAGGCGCTGGAGTGTCAGGGAAAGCCTTCCGTAAAGGAAGCCCCGGCTTCCCTCCCTGTGGTTTTAGCGATAGAACCGTGGGTCAGGAAACTGCAGGGGGGCCTGTGATCTAGTGGCTGTCCCCAGCGCGAGACGGTTCAGCAGAGACAATTCAGCAGAGACGGTTCAGCTGGTGGCTTGAACCTCAGTCGTCAACATCAGGGGCTTTCACCCTCGTGAACGGAGGGAAGCTTCCCCATGGCCGTGCAAGCGGCTGCGTTCCCTGCTCTCGCTGCCGTGCTTTGGGAGCGCTGTGTGGACATTCTCAGAGCCCGCGGCAGCGACCGGGAACACCTGGGTGGTGGTAGTCACGAATTGGCCTGTGGACTCTGTGGTGATTCTCACGAGCTCGCTCGCACCTGGCTTTACGTCTCCGTGTGTGTGTGTGTGTGTGTGTGTGTGTATGTCGTCGGTGGTTTAAGGGGACCGCGTCCTTGAAAAGGCTGAGACTTCCCGTGAGCTCCCGAGTCATTCAGGTTTCTCTGCGGCCACTGGCCCTCCACCCGCCCCCTAGTGCTCGGGTGCAGGGGGACACAGGCCATGGGGACTGGATGGGGACGGGGACACTGGACATGGGGACTGGATGGGGATGGGGGAGACGGGACATGGGGACTGGATGGGGACG
>NW_027937188.1:0-221 GCF_054177405.1 Leptonychotes weddellii | reverse complement strand
ACGTGCCCTCCTCAATACCCACCACCAGGCCAACCCATCCTCCCACCCCCCTCCCCTCTAGAACCCTCAGTTTGTTTTTCAGAGTCCATCGTCTCTCATGGTTCGTCCACCCCTCCGATTTCCCCCGCTTCATTCCTCCCCTCCCGCTACCTTCTTCTTCTTCTTTTTTTTTCTTAACATATCTTGCATTATTTGTCTCAGAGGTACAGATCTGAGATTCA
>NW_027937187.1:0-221 GCF_054177405.1 Leptonychotes weddellii | reverse complement strand
GGGGGAAATCGGAGGGGTGGACGAACCATGAGAGACGATGGACTCTGAAAAACAAACTGAGGGTTCTAGAGGGGAGGGGGGTGGGAGGATGGGTTGGCCTGGTGGTGGGTATTGAGGAGGGCACGTTCTGCATGGAGCACTGGGTGTTGTGCACGAACAATGAATCATGGAACACTTCATCTAGAACTAATGATATAATGTATGGGGATTAACATAAGAAT
>NW_027937186.1:0-221 GCF_054177405.1 Leptonychotes weddellii | reverse complement strand
TTTTTTTTATTCTTATGTTAATCCCCATACATTACATCATTAGTTCTAGATGAAGTGTTCCATGATTCATTGTTCGTGCTCAACACCCAGTGCTCCATGCAGAACGTGCCCTCCTCAATACCCACCACCAGGCCAACCCATCCTCCCACCCCCCTCCCCTCTAGAACCCTCAGTTTGTTTTTCAGAGTCCATCGTCTCTCATGGTTCGTCCACCCCTCCGA
>NW_027937185.1:0-221 GCF_054177405.1 Leptonychotes weddellii | reverse complement strand
TATATGTTAAGAAAAAAAAAAGAAGAAGAAGAAGGTAGCGGGAGGGGAAGAATGAAGCGGGGGAAATCGGAGGGGTAGACGAACCATGAGAGACGATGGACTCTGAAAAACAAACAGGGTTCTGGAGGGGAGGGGGGTGGGAGGATGGGTTAGCCTGGTGGTGGGTATTGAGGAGGGCACATTCTGCATGGAGCACTGGGTGTTATGCACAAACAATGAAT
>NW_027937184.1:0-221 GCF_054177405.1 Leptonychotes weddellii | reverse complement strand
TTTCCAAAGTGGCTGTACCAACTTGCATTCCCACCAACAGTGTAAGAGGGTTCCCCTTTCTCCACAACCTCTCCAACATTTGTTGTTTCTTTCCCTGTCCATTTTTGCCATTCTAACTGGTGTAAGGTGGTATCTCAATGTGGTTTTGATTTGAATTTCCCTGATGGCTAATGATGATGAACATTTTTTCATGTGTCTGTTAGCCATTTGTATGTCTTCTT
>NW_027937183.1:0-221 GCF_054177405.1 Leptonychotes weddellii | reverse complement strand
TTCTATTTCATTGATTTCTGCTCTGATCTTTATTATTTCTCTTCTCCTGCTGGGTTTAGGCTTTATTTGCTGTTCTTTCTCCAGCTCCTTTAGGTGTAGGGTTAGGTTGTGTATTTGAGACCTTTCTTGTTTCTTGAGAAAGGCTTGTATTGCTATATACTTTCCTCTTAGGACTGCCTTTGCTGCATCCCAAAGATTTTGAACAGTTGTGTTTTCATTTT
>NW_027937182.1:0-221 GCF_054177405.1 Leptonychotes weddellii | reverse complement strand
GGGATCAAGGTAATGCTGGCCTCATAAAATGAGTTTGGAAGTTTTCCTTCCGTTTCTATTTTTTGGAACAGTTTCAGAAGAATAGGTATTAATTCTTCTTGAAATGTTTGGTAGAATTCCCCTGGGAAGCCATCTGGCCCTGGGCTTTTGTTTTTTGGGAGATTTTTGATGACTGCTTCAATTTCCTTAGTGGTTATAGGTCTGTTCAGGTTTTCTATTTC
>NW_027937181.1:0-221 GCF_054177405.1 Leptonychotes weddellii | reverse complement strand
AAGAATGAAACTGGACCATTTCCTTACACCACACACAAAAATAGACTCCAAATGGTTGAAAGACCTCAATGTGAGACAGGAGTCCATCAAAATCCTAAAGGAGAACACAGGCAGCAACCTCTTTGACCTCAGCCGAAGCAACTTCTTCCTAGAAACATCGCCAAAGGCAAGGGAAGCAAGGGCAAAAATGAACTATTGGGACTTCATCAAGATAAAAAGCT
>NW_027937180.1:0-221 GCF_054177405.1 Leptonychotes weddellii | reverse complement strand
TCAGTGAGGATAATTTTCTTTTTTTTTTTTTTAAAGATTTTTTATTTATTTATTTGAGAGAGAGAGAATGAGAGACAGAGAGCATGAGAGGGAGGAGGGTCAGAGGGAGAAGCAGACTCCCTGCTGAGCAGGGAGCCCGATGCGGGACTCGATCCCGGGACTCCAGGATCATGACCTGAGCCGAAGGCAGTCGCTTAACCAACTGAGCCACCCAGGCGCCC
>NW_027937179.1:0-221 GCF_054177405.1 Leptonychotes weddellii | reverse complement strand
CTTCTGTGGGTTCCTATGCCCTTTTTTTTTTTTTTAAAGATTTTATTTATTTATCTGACAGATAGACAGCGAGAGAGGAAACACAAGCAGGAGGAGTGGGAGAGGGAGAAGCAGGCTTCCCGCTGAGCAGGGAGCCCGATGCGGGGCTCGATCCCATGACCCTGGGATCATGACCTGAGCTGAAGGCAGACGCTTAACGACTGAGCCACCCAGGCGCCCCT
>NW_027937178.1:0-1290 GCF_054177405.1 Leptonychotes weddellii | reverse complement strand
TCCTCTTGTGATTGAGTTCTAGTTTCAAAGCATTGTGGTCTGAAAATAGGCAGGGAATGATCCCAATCTTTTGGTACCAGTTGAGACCTGATTTATGACCTAGGATGTGATCAATTCTGGAGAATGTTCCATGGACACTAGAGAAGAATGTGTATTCCATTGCTTTGGGATGGAATGTTCTGAATAGGTCTGTGAAGTCCATTTGGTCCAGTGTGTCATTTAAAGTCTTTATTTCCTTGTTGACCTTTTGCTTAGATGATCTGTCCATTTCAGTGAGGGGGGTGTTAAAGTCCCCCACTATTATTGTATTTTTGTCAATGTGTTTCTTTGCTTTTTTTAATTAATTGGCTTATATAATGGGCTGCTCCCATATTAGGGGCATAGATATTTACAGTTGTTAGATCTTCTTGTTGGATAGACCCTTTTTAGTAGGATATAGTGTCCTTCCTCATCTCTTATTAAAGTCTTTGTTTTAAAATCTAAGTTGTCGGGGTGCTGTGTGGCTCAGTTGGTTAAGCAACTGCTTCAGCTCAGGTCATGATCTCAGGGTCCTGGGATCGAGCCCCGCATCAGGCTCCCTGCTTGGCGGGGATGCCTGCTTCTCCCTCTCCCACTCCCCCACTTGTGTTCCCTTTCTTGCTGTGTCTCTCTCTGTCAAATAAATAAATAAAATCTTTTTTAAAAAAATCTAATTTGTCTGATATAAGGATTGCCACCCCAGCTTTCTTTTGGTGTCCATTAGCATGGTAAATGGTTTTCTACCCCCTCACTTTCAATCTGGGGGTGTCCTTGGGTCTAAAATGAGTGTCTTGAAGATAGCATATCAGTGGGTCTTGTTTTTTTATCCATTTTGATACCCATTCTTTTGAATGGGGCATTTAGCCCATTTACATTCAGGGTAACTATTGAAAGATAGGAATTTAGTGCCATTGTATTGCCTGTAAGGTGACTGCTACTGTATATTCTCTGTGTTCCTTTCTGGTCTATGTTGCTTTTAGGCTCTCTCTTTGCTTAGAGGACTCCTTTCAAGATTTCTTGTAGGGCTGGTTTTGTGTTTGCAAATTCCTTTAGTTTTTGTTTGTCCTGGAAGCTTTTTATCTCTCCTTCTATTTTCAATGACAGCCTAGCTGGATAAAGTATTCTTGGCTGCATATTTTTCTCATTTAATGTTCTGACTATATCATGCCAGTCCTTTCTGGCCTGCAGGGTCTCTGTTCATAGGTCTGTTGCTAATCTAATGTTTCTACTATTGTAGGTTACAGATCTC
The DNA here is from genome assembly GCF_054177405.1 of Leptonychotes weddellii. Taxonomy (NCBI): domain Eukaryota; kingdom Metazoa; phylum Chordata; class Mammalia; order Carnivora; family Phocidae; genus Leptonychotes; species Leptonychotes weddellii. Next base: position 23 of record NW_027937178.1, on the reverse strand, counting down.
TTGTCCCAAGCTGCTTTCAGGAT
>NW_027937177.1:0-221 GCF_054177405.1 Leptonychotes weddellii | reverse complement strand
TCAAGATAAAAAGCTTTTGCAAAGCAAAGGAAACAGTCAACAAAACCAAAAGACAACCGACAGAATGGGAGAAGATATTTGCAAATGACATATCAGATAAAGGGCTAGTATCCAAAATCTATAAAGAACTCATCAAACTCAACACCCAAAGAACAAAGAATCCAATCAAGAAATGGGCAGAAGACATGAACAGACATTTTTCCAAAGAAGACATCCAAATG
>NW_027937176.1:0-221 GCF_054177405.1 Leptonychotes weddellii | reverse complement strand
GGAGGGGTGGACGAACCATGAGAGAAGATGGACTCTGAAAAACAAACTGAGGGTTCTAGAGGGGAGGGGGGGTGGGAGGATGGGTTGGCCTGGTGGTGGGTATTGAGGAGGGCACGTTCTGCATGGAGCACTGGGTGTTGTGCACGAACAATGAATCATGGAACACTTCATCTAGAACTAATGATGTAATGTATGGGGATTAACATAAGAATAAAAAAAAA
>NW_027937175.1:0-221 GCF_054177405.1 Leptonychotes weddellii | reverse complement strand
TATATTTGAGAATGCTTTCTTTTTTTTTTTTTTTTTTTTTTAAAGATTTTATTTATTTATTTGACAGAGAAAGACACAGCGAGAGAGGGAACACAAACAGGGAGTGGGAGAGGGAGAAGCAGACTCCCTGCCGAGCAGGGAGCCCGATGCGGGACTCGATCCAGGGACTCCAGGATCATGACCTGAGCCGAAGGCAGTCGCTTAACCAACTGAGCCACCCA
>NW_027937174.1:0-221 GCF_054177405.1 Leptonychotes weddellii | reverse complement strand
TTTTTTTATTCTTATGTTAATCCCCATACATTACATCATTAGTTTTAGATGAAGTGTTCCATGATTCATTGTTTGTGCATAACACCCAGTGCTCCATGCAGAATGTGCCCTCCTCAATACCCACCACCAGGCCAACCCATCCTCCCACCCCCCTCCCCTCTAGAACCCTCAGTTTGTTTTTCAGAGTCCATCGTCTCTCATGGTTCGTCTACCCCTCCGAT
>NW_027937173.1:0-221 GCF_054177405.1 Leptonychotes weddellii | reverse complement strand
GTATTTCAAGTTAAATTTCTACTTTATCTGTGGTATTTTAAGTATAAAATCTATTATGTCTTTAGAACAATTAAAAATGTTCTGACACCAGTAAGTGCTCTTCCGTTCCCCAAGTTTAAATTTCATTGTGTATTACTAATATCTCTATTCTCTTGTTCCTCATGGTGTATTTTTATTTTGATATAAAATGTATTCTGTTACATGCTAAAAAAAAAAAAAAA
>NW_027937172.1:0-221 GCF_054177405.1 Leptonychotes weddellii | reverse complement strand
GACCCTCCCCCTTCTCATGCTCTCTCTATCTCATTCTCTCTCTCAAATAAATAAATAAAATCTTTAAAAAAAAAACACTTTCTTTGAATACACAACTCATAACATCTTTCTAGAGCTTAAAATCCTCCGGTTTCTTTTTTTTTTTAAGATTTTATTTACTTATTTGAGAGTGAGTGAGCAAGCATGAATGAGGGGAGGGACAGAGGGAGAGGGAGAAGCAG
>NW_027937171.1:0-221 GCF_054177405.1 Leptonychotes weddellii | reverse complement strand
AGTAGCAAACTTCTGGGCTCGGCTGTGAGGAGCTGAGTTGGGGAGTGGGGAGGAGAAGAGGCACGCTCCATTCTTTCCCCACCTTCATCTGGGGTTCTGACTTCACAGCAAAGCCTTCAGGGTTGGGAAAGAATTCTGGACAAGCACTGGGGCTGGCTCTGGACCCTAACATCATTGTGGACGGCAGATGTGACAGGAGCTTGGAAGGAGAGGCGAGTGGG
>NW_027937170.1:0-221 GCF_054177405.1 Leptonychotes weddellii | reverse complement strand
ATCTCCCATATCCTTAATCACCAAAAAACTGTGATGATTGACATTTTACATTACAATTTCCTAGTAAAACCCCATCAATTTCTTTTTTTTAATTATTATGTTAATCACCATACATTACATCATTAGTTTTTGATGTAGTGTTCCATGATTCATTGTTTGCATATAACACCCAGTGCTCCATGCAGAACGTGCCCTCTTTAATACCCATCACCAGGGTAACC
>NW_027937169.1:0-221 GCF_054177405.1 Leptonychotes weddellii | reverse complement strand
TCACAAACCAAGGAACAGTGATCCACTTTAACAACCCCAAAGTTCAGGCATCACTGGCAGCGAACACTTTCACCATTACAGGCCATGCTGAGACAAAGCAGCTGACAGAAATGCTACCCAGTATCTTAAACCAACTTGGTGCAGACAGTCTGACTAGTTTAAGAAGACTGGCTGAAGCTCTGCCCAAACAATCTGTGGATGGAAAAGCACCACTTGCTACC
>NW_027937168.1:0-1290 GCF_054177405.1 Leptonychotes weddellii | reverse complement strand
TAGGCTACACAATCACAGCCTATTTCTCACTCCAAACCCCGTTTACATCCAGTGTGTTGTCCAGCAGAAACACCCAGGGGTCCTGTGCTGAGTAAGTGGTCAACATAAGGATCCTCTAAGGAAGGCAACTTGGACATTGACCTCGTGGTGCCAACCTGCCTGGGCTTGCTGGGCAAGGCCTTTTGTAGAATGATTACAGTTTCTGCCAAAATTAATTCAAACCCAAGAGTCTTTCTAAATGTGTCTTCCCATTTAAGGAGTCTAAAAGAGTTAACAGAACAGGGGCGCCTGGGTGGCTCAGTCGGCTAAGCGGCTGCCTTCGGCTCAGGTCACGATCCCAGGGTCCTGGGATCGAGCCCTGCATCGGGCTCCCTGCTCAGCGAGAAGCCTGCTTCTCCCTCTCCCTCTGCCTGCCACTCTGCCTACTTGTGCTGTCTCTCTATCTCTCTGTCAAATAAATAAATAAAATCTTTAAAAAAAAAAAAAAAGAGTTAACAGAACAATAATACCAATGCCAGGCTTTCTCACCCAACGTCCAGACAACCAGTCTAGAAACCTCATCCCCTGTACTAGCCCCCAGGGCCCAGTTCCTAATCCAGACCAATGCCACGGTCATCAAAGATGAGAAGCTTCTCAGGAGCATCTCTGGGCAGGCAGAGAAATACTTGGTTTCTGGAAGCCAACTAGTCTAAATCGTCTGGATCTGTCAACTGTGAATGAAGCACTCTCACATCAGGAGGTTAATTTGGGTGGCTTCTTAACCACATCTCCTCATACACACTCTCTTCTCTCTCAGGAGTTGGCCATTGAGCTATTTCTGTCTCCTTGTAAAGTTGAGACATTGTGGCGGTGACCTTATGTTGGACTGTTTTTTTACACATGACCACCTGAGACTCTCCCCTTCCTCAGGCTGCATTCAGACCCTCTTGAAGTCCATGCCCCCTGCCAGTGCTGGGGCGATCCTGCCTCCCTCCGGCCCCTGGTGCCATGATGAGCGAGTCCAGTGAGTCCAGTGCCATGTGCCCGAGCTTCAGTAGCTGCTGGCCCTGCCTGTGGCTATGGCTTCATTTTCGTCTGTGAAGCTGGCTTTTTGTTGCAGCTAGAGAAACATCCTCAGCAGATTCCCGAGCTGGAGATGCACTCAAGACTTCTGGAGTTCCGACACTGCCGGCCTTGTGAATTCTGATCCCTGTCCCCTGGCCTCGTCCCCAGAGCTTTGCTTTCCCCTGGCTCTGCAATTACTGGGGCCTGGGAAATTGGTAGGACTCAGCAGCAGCTGAAGGGTTGCCT
>NW_027937167.1:0-221 GCF_054177405.1 Leptonychotes weddellii | reverse complement strand
GGGGGAGGGGGGATTGGTTAGGCCGGTGATGGGTATTAAGGAGGGCACGTACTGCATGGAGCACTGGGTGTTATACGAAAACAGTGGATCGTGGATCACCACATCAAAAAGTAATGATGTATGGTGACTAACATAACAAAACAAAATTAAAACAAAACAAAACAAAACAAAAATAAAGGCTTTTTTGTACACATGAAAGCTGAAAGAATTTATCAGCCGCT
>NW_027937166.1:0-221 GCF_054177405.1 Leptonychotes weddellii | reverse complement strand
CCCCCGCTTAGCCACCAGAGTGACGTCCCTCGGCGGAGCAGACTTTTAAAAGTTCCGATTTTGTGCTCCGCGGCTCTATCACTTGCCAGAAGCGGCCGACGGAGGCCCCTCCCCCGCCGTCTATCCTCCCGAATATCGCCTCGGATTCACTTCTCCGCACGTCCTACCTTCCAGAAAGTGGTCGCTTTTCTGATGAGAGAGTTGTTGCTCTTCTTTTCTTC
>NW_027937165.1:0-221 GCF_054177405.1 Leptonychotes weddellii | reverse complement strand
AAGGTTTTGTTTGTTTGGGTTCTTTTTTTTTTTTAAAGATTTTATTTATTTATTTGAGACAGAGAGAATGAGAGAGACAGAGAGCACATGAGAGGGGGGAGGGTCAGAGGGAGAAGCAGGCTCCCCGCCAAGCAGGGAGCCCGATGCGGGACTCGATCCCGGGACTCCAGGATCATGACCTGAGCCGAAGGCAGTCGCTTAACCAACTGAGCCACCCAGGC
>NW_027937164.1:0-221 GCF_054177405.1 Leptonychotes weddellii | reverse complement strand
GACCAAAAAAATAAAAACCCCCAAACAAAAAACCTTTCCAAATACTTAAGTAATTCATATATATTTAATGAATTAATCTTACAAATATGTTAACTTTAGGTTCTTTTAAATGTCTAACATTACATTTGAAAAATTTCCACTTAAAATCACAACTATAAATCATTTACTTAGATTACACATTTTATTTATTTATTTATTTTTTTAGAAGATTTTATTTATTT
>NW_027937163.1:0-221 GCF_054177405.1 Leptonychotes weddellii | reverse complement strand
TAATTTCCTTACTCTGCTTCTACATTTTCTCTATAAAAGTCTGTCCCCAAGGTCCCACCAATGTGGAGCGCTTCTAACCATTTCCAGTCTGATCCTGCCTGCCTTGGAAGTATTTTTACTCAAACTCTTAAAATTTTTTACATGCCTCAGTTTATCTTTTAATACGAGGGACTTTTAAAGAAAAATAGTCAATGCATTTTAATCCTTTTTTTTTTTTTTTT
>NW_027937162.1:0-221 GCF_054177405.1 Leptonychotes weddellii | reverse complement strand
GAAGCAGCAGATCTTGCCACCGAAACCTCTTCCCTCCAGGGCATTTCTGGAGGCTGGCAGCACAAGGCCAGAGGCTGTGGACACCTCTCAGTGGCACGAAGCTCAAAACTTCACAGAGTAAACGGTGGTCACATGTCAGGGGGACTCAGAACTCTGGGTCCTGCTCTCTTCCCACCGAAGACCTGAGAAAGACCACGATGAGCCATGAGCCCGGCTCAGCT
>NW_027937161.1:0-221 GCF_054177405.1 Leptonychotes weddellii | reverse complement strand
AACAAAGAATTGCAAGAATTCATTGACCTGTACCTGGGATTTGATTTGGAATGTTCCATGATCAAGGTGTACAAGATGTAAAACTGGTCATGCAAGAATCATAGGCTTAGGGGCACTTGCTCATGACAACATTTAACCCTGTATTAGGCTGGGTTTTCCAGAGAAGCAAAACCAATCTTTATATAAAAATTGTTAAACCAGGAGCCCATTAGACTGAGGTG
>NW_027937160.1:0-221 GCF_054177405.1 Leptonychotes weddellii | reverse complement strand
AGCACGTGCGCAGCAAGCCCCTGAGGGAGGTGAGTTTGGTGCCTGCAGGTGCCGGAGAGTAGGGTTTTCTCGGTGGAAGGCAGTGGGAGGAAGAGGAGGATGGGGCGGGATGGCACATTTTAGAACAGAGCACACATATTCACGCTCTAGGTGACTTCACTGCTGTGGGGCAGACCCCCGCCCCCCTCAACTCCTCCAGCTTCGGAAAATTCACGCATGCA
>NW_027937159.1:0-221 GCF_054177405.1 Leptonychotes weddellii | reverse complement strand
GCATGGTGGTGGGTATTGAGGAGGGCACGTTCTGCATGGAGCACTGGGTGTTGTGCACGAACAATGAATCATGGAACACTTCATCTAGAACTAATGATGTAATGTATGGGGATTAACATAAGAATAAAAAAAAAATGTACCAGGCTGGTATATTACTTCGCTACGGCCACTTTAACCAACCACCACAAACTTGGGGGCTTAAAACATCACAGATGCATTCC
>NW_027937158.1:0-221 GCF_054177405.1 Leptonychotes weddellii | reverse complement strand
TGCCCGCCCCCATGCCACCCCCAGGGGCACAGGGATACTGTTGGGGCCGCCTTGCAGAGGATGACCAGGTACCCCAGGCCAGCGCCCTCAGGTCTCCTCGGCTGTGCTGGTCCCCCCCCATGCCATTTCTCAGGGGCCCCAGCCCCATGGACCACACTCCAGAGGGCCCCGGGGTCAGCCTGGCTGAGCTGTCCTCAGGAACCCCTCACCGTGGCTACCAC
>NW_027937157.1:0-1290 GCF_054177405.1 Leptonychotes weddellii | reverse complement strand
AAAAACAAACCTTAAATATGAGTCCCCCCTTTAACTCACCAATTCCATTTCTAGAATTGGAATCTAGAATAATAATAAATAAATGAGTAAATATAGAATTTATTCTAAGGAGATAATTAAGCATGTGGGCAAAGCCTTGAGATATTAAGATGATTATCACAGTGCTGATTTTATTATTTTAATTAAAAACTGTTTTAGTTGATACACAGTTACATTAATTTCAGATGTACAACATAGTGATTTGACAAGTTTATACATTATGCTGTGCTCACCACAAGTGTAGCTACCATCTGTCACCATACAATACTATTACAGTATCACTGACTATATTTCCTATGCCTTCTATTCCTCTGACTTACCCATTCGACAACTGGAAGCACGTTTCTCCCTTTCCCCTTCACCCATTTTGCCCAGCCCTCACATTGCTAATTTTAAGAGCAAAACATTGGAAACCATAAAAGTTTAATATAAGTGGTTAAAGTATAGTACAATCATACAGTACAAGGACACCACAAAGTCATTACAATCTTGTACCGAGTTCCAGCATATGGTTTTCCCTCACACCAACAAACAGTTCTCCAACACCAGATGGGCATCTTAATATTCAACTCAATTCTGATGCTACCTACCTGGAGATAGCATCAAATACTGTAAGTTAAGGACTTGGTCCCAAAAGACTGCCTCTATCCCCAACCCTCACCATGTCATCTGCAAGACCAGGTTGTTACCTGTGCTTCTGACAGATCATAGACAGGAGGTTCCAGTGACCCCTTCCTTGGATTTGACTAATTTGCTAGAATAGCTCAAAGAACTCAGAGAAACATTCTACTTACTTGATTACTGGTTTATTATAGAAGGATACAATTCAGGAACAGTCAGTCAGATGGAAGAGATGCATAGGGCAAGGAAAGGGAAAAGGATTGCTGAGCTGCTATGCCCTCTCTAGATATGCCACTCTTCCCACATCTCCACATGTTCACCAACTTAGAAGCTCTCTGAATCCTATCCTTTTGGGTTTTAATGGAGGCCTCATTACATAGGCATGACTGACTCAGCCTCCAGCCACTCTCCCCTCCTAGTCAGGAGGGTAAGACGGAAAGTTCCAGCCCTCTAATCACATGGCTGATTCTCCTGGCAACCAGCTCCTAACCTTAGGTGTGTTCTAAAAGTCGCCTCATCAACACAACAGAAGACAAATCTATTGCTGTCATCACCATGAAACTACAAGAATGGGACTAACACTAAATATATATTTCTTATTATAAATCACAATAGTCATTAAAAATCATA
>NW_027937156.1:0-221 GCF_054177405.1 Leptonychotes weddellii | reverse complement strand
GTTGAAAGATCTCATGTTTACTTTTTTTTTTTTTGTGGAGCCTGTTTTTGTCTCTGATACATGTAGATATATAGCTACAGATAACCTTATAACCAAAATAATAATAGGTGTGATGGAATTAAGATTTGTTTTTCCACTGCAATTACAGCGGAAAGTAATTTTTTATTATCAGTCCAATGAAGGCAGGTAATGTTCATCCAAGGCATATCAATTACACTACT
>NW_027937155.1:0-221 GCF_054177405.1 Leptonychotes weddellii | reverse complement strand
AAGAAAAGTTGGTAAGAAGAGAGGAAGAGAACCACTGAGGAAAAGTAAATGGAATTCTCCACCATCTACAGCTGGTGGTTGAGCGATTCTGTATGAAGTGGATAAATCTAGAGACGGATGCACATGCTTGTTCCCCAGGCTCAGAAGGGATGCTGGGGCACCAGCAGGCACACGCTTGTCCCTCAGCTCAGGAAGGGATGCTGGGGCACCTGCAGACACAC
>NW_027937154.1:0-221 GCF_054177405.1 Leptonychotes weddellii | reverse complement strand
TCCCCCTGCTCGTACTCTCTTGCTTTCCCTCAAATAAAGAAAATATTTAAAAAAAAATAAAATTAACAATAAGATTTACTTATTTATTTTAGAGGACAGAGAGAGAGAGTGGGGGGAGGGGCAGAGGGAGAGAGAGAGACTCTCAGGCAGACTCCCTGACGAGTGCAGAACATGACACAGGGCTCTCAGTCTCATGACTCTGAGATCATGACCTGAGCTGA
>NW_027937153.1:0-221 GCF_054177405.1 Leptonychotes weddellii | reverse complement strand
ATGCAAGCTGGTGCAGCCATTCTTATTAGATTTAACAGTGTGTGTTCCAGGGATAATGAAGACAATGATTTGGTTGAAATGGCAGACTGGTTCTGTGGAGTCATATCAGATAAGGTTGAAAAGTAAATTGAATACATATAATAATGGACCTTAAAGTTTAGTTTCATAATTTTGAGAACATTGTGAAAACAAGGGAGAACCACAGAAAAGTATTATGGAGG
>NW_027937152.1:0-221 GCF_054177405.1 Leptonychotes weddellii | reverse complement strand
CCAGGCACCCATCCTCTGTTAATTCTTTTTTTTTTTTTTTTTTAAGATTTTATTTATTTATTTGAGACAGAGAGAATGAGAGACAGAGAGCATGAGAGGGAGGAGGGTCAGAGGGAGAAGCAGACTCCCTGCCGAGCAGGGAGCCCGATGCGGGACTCGATCCCGGGACTCCAGGATCATGACCTGAGCCGAAGGCAGTCGCTTAACCAACTGAGCCACCC
>NW_027937151.1:0-221 GCF_054177405.1 Leptonychotes weddellii | reverse complement strand
GACCTCTTGGCTGTGTGCTGCACTGGCCTGGGGGAGGGAAAATGGGGTCGCTGTGTGGCTGCTTCTCTTACCCCCTAATGCTGTCTGCCTTGGTCTCTGTGGTGCAGGGGGTGCGTCTGCCTCACCTCCGCTTCTGGGTTTCTCTCAGTGGTGTCTTGTCCTTGAATACACGTTAGTTGTTCTCATGATGGGGAGCAAAGTCAGGAACAGCCTCTGTTACC
>NW_027937150.1:0-221 GCF_054177405.1 Leptonychotes weddellii | reverse complement strand
TTTTATTCTAAGAGCAAAGGGGAGCCATGTAAGTCAATTTACACTTTAAAAAGTCATTCTGATTTGTGCATTGAGAAGAGTGCAGGGAGGTAGGTGTGGAATTTGAGACAGCAGTCAGGACACACTATTGCAACAATTCCAGTGAGAGCTCACATTGAATTCTACTAGGGTAGGAACAGTAGAGGTAGTCAGTAGTCAACTTCTTATTTTTTGACATTAGA
>NW_027937149.1:0-221 GCF_054177405.1 Leptonychotes weddellii | reverse complement strand
GCTGTTTCTTCACTTCTGCCCCGGGGTCAGTTATGGGAGTTTGCTGATTTGTATGCACAAGATCACTCATCACCTAAGGCCTGTGGGGTGACCTTTACTGAGGGCTTTGGTGGGCTGGCAGGGGTGTTCCTGCAGAAACACAAAACACTTTGGACTGAGGACCAGGCAAACCTGTCACCTGAGTCCTCTGGCCAGAGACAAGTTATCCAGCAGCCCCGCCC
>NW_027937148.1:0-221 GCF_054177405.1 Leptonychotes weddellii | reverse complement strand
GTGGCTACTGGGAGGCTCCAGCTGGGAGGAGCCTGGGGATTCAGGAGCCTCCGGCTCGGCGCGGGAGAGCAAGGCTACACCTCAGGCTGGCCAGGCCGCCTGGAGGAGCGGTTCCGTCTCAGAGTGGCCCTGGCCTCACTCCTCGGATTCCCAACCCCGAGCCTGCGCCCCCTGAAGGAGCAGCAAGGTGGTGGGGAGGTGGGAGAGAGACGCAGGATCTC
>NW_027937147.1:0-221 GCF_054177405.1 Leptonychotes weddellii | reverse complement strand
AGTTTTTAAGGAGTTGTAAATAAGCAATGTTAGGAATGAAAAAGAGGGCATCAACTTCAGAGCCACAGACATTGGGGGACAAAAAGAAAGAGGATATCATGAACAACTGTGTGATAAAATATTTCCAAGTTTAAATAGAATGAACAAATTTTTATAAAAACACAACTTTTCCAAATGGATATAAGAAATAGAAATTCTAATAGTTCTATAATTATTCTAAA
>NW_027937146.1:0-1290 GCF_054177405.1 Leptonychotes weddellii | reverse complement strand
CCCACTCTCTTCTGCATTGTTGGCTTTCTCCTCTTCTGCATCACTCCCATCAGGAAACAAGTACTTATTTCTCTCATTCTGTAAAAGAGACAGAGAGAAGGAGGGATAGAGAGAAGGAAGGAAGGAAGGAAGGAAGGAAGGAAGGAAGGAAGGAAGGAAGGAAGGAAGGAAGGAAGGAGGGAAGGAAGAGAGGGAGGGAGGGAGGGAGGGAGGGAGGGAGTAGCCTTTGTTAACTTCTCCCTCTAACCTCTGCTCCATTTCTTAGGTCCTATTTAAAGACAAACTTCTCAAGGAGTTCCCCCTACTGTCACCTCTGCCCCCCTCGCCTCCCATTTTCTCTGGAATCCACTGCACAACACTGGCTTCAGTTAAGGTCACCTTCACACTCCTGGGTCTCAGCCCTTATTTTCTGTGCCTCCTGCAGCCTGGGGCATGGTTGATTGCTTCCTCCTTCTCGGAATGCCTTCTCTTTGGAAACCATATCCTTTCTTAATTCTCCCTTGTACATCGATGAGAGCTCTTTCTCCATCTGTTTCACCAGTTCATCCTCAACTCCCTGAGTGTGCCCAGGCCCTAGAGTGAGGTCATTGGTCGGCTGCTCTTTCCTATTCACACTTTCTCCCAAGTGATATCTTCAGTCTTGTGGCTCTGCTATTGACGGTGATGGACATCCTTAATGAAGGTCTTTATCCTGGACCCCTCCCTCCTGACGTGTATCTCCAACCTCCCACACAATGTCTTCTTCTGGAAATCATCTCAAAAGAACCTCAAATTTTACATGGCAAAACCTTACTTCTTCTAGAATCTTCTCCATCCTGGTGGGTAGACAACAGTATCCTTGGACCTTAAGTCCACATCATTAGCAAATTCTATCTACTCTGTCTCAAAATATACCCAGAATTCAACTACTTCTCCCAACTCTTAGCATCACCTCTCCCTAGCCACTTTGCCTTACTTTATCGTAACTGCCTCATACCTGGTTCTTCCTGTTCACTTCCTTTTCCCCCATAGACTGTTCTCAAAATAGCAACAAATATGATCTTTTAAACACCTAAGTTGCATCATGTTCCTTGACTCAAACTTCCAACAGTTGTTCATCTCTCTTTAGAGCTAAAGTCAGAGTTCTCACAGTGACCCGTCTTGCACCATCTCTGCCATCTGGCCCACCGCCCCCCTTCCCACTGCTGTCCCCTGTCAGTGTTCCCACTTCAGTCACACTGAACACATTCTCTTCTGCAGGTCCCAACACCTCAAATGCCTTACTCAGCGCAGGCTGCTATAACCAAATGC
>NW_027937145.1:0-221 GCF_054177405.1 Leptonychotes weddellii | reverse complement strand
ATGGAAGATTTTCAAGTTAAATATAAGAAATCAAAACTGATCACAGAACAGAGATTTAGAGAGACCAATGACCTTGGTTGAAATTAAGGAAGTTGTCAAAGAATCATCCTTCCTCATAAAAGCACCAGGCCCAGATGATTTCATAAACAAATTTTATTAAATACTAAATACAAATACTAATACAAATAATACCCTTGTATTTTTTTTCTTTCAAGTTTTCA
>NW_027937144.1:0-221 GCF_054177405.1 Leptonychotes weddellii | reverse complement strand
AAGAATGAAGCGGGGGAAATCAGAGGGGTAGACGAACCATGAGAGACGATGGACTCTGAAAAACAAACAGGGTTCTAGAGGGGAGGGGGGTGGGAGGATGGGTTAGCCTGGTGGTGGGTATTGAGGAGGGCACATTCTGCATGGAGCACTGGGTGTTATGCACAAACAATGAATCATGGAACACTTCATCTAAAACTAACGATGTAATGTATGGGGATTAA
>NW_027937143.1:0-221 GCF_054177405.1 Leptonychotes weddellii | reverse complement strand
AAAACAAAATTAATAAACAGAGGCACGGGTAGGTGATCAGTTCTGGCCAAGGAGACATAAAGAGAGACCTGCTGGGGACTTCTGGGAGAATATTTTTCCTCACTCTTTTTTGTTTTTTAATATTTTATTTATTTATTTAACAGAGAGTGAGAGCGCACAAGCCGGGGGAGCAGCAGGCTTCCCGCGGAGCAGGGAGCCCTATGCGGGGCTCGATCCCAGGA
>NW_027937142.1:0-221 GCF_054177405.1 Leptonychotes weddellii | reverse complement strand
CCTGAGCTGAAACCAAAAGTCGGAGACTTAATCAACTGGGCCCTTCAAGGGCCCCTATTTTTCAAACTTTTAAAAGTAGTCTTGAATGCCAATAATTACTTATTAGAACATGCTATAAAATTTGATCTAAGTAAATGCATAATTTTTTCAAGTCAGTTTTACAGGTAAAAGGGGTCACTGATAAGTAAAATTAACACAAGAGCTATTAGTGTAATCCTGAC
>NW_027937141.1:0-221 GCF_054177405.1 Leptonychotes weddellii | reverse complement strand
CAAAGTTGTCAGGAAACAGCAGTGTTACTTAATCAAAAGATTAATGGGAAGTAAAACTGGACCACGTTTTCATTAGTCTAAGAAAGTGTTGCATGAGATGAAGGTTCTGAGTCATTACTTTTCATGAATTTGCTAAAGTTTCTGGTTATAATTGTATTTAAAATATTTGATTTAGATTCTTAGAAATTGAAACTGTATAAATAGATATAGACAGTAATAGA
>NW_027937140.1:0-221 GCF_054177405.1 Leptonychotes weddellii | reverse complement strand
ACCCTCAGACACTGGAAAAACCAACCACCCAATGTACATATTGAACCCAACGTTGAAGAATAAGCCTCTCCCTATATGGTTAGCTAATTTGAAAGAACTTCTAAAACCCTTCAATAGAGGCAAGATGGAGGAGTCCTCTTCATGACCTGGAAGGAGAGAATAAAGTAGCTCCTTTCTTACTTCTATACTATAAATCTGTATCCCTTTCTCTAAATGGCTTG
>NW_027937139.1:0-221 GCF_054177405.1 Leptonychotes weddellii | reverse complement strand
ATATATAAGTTTTCTCTCTTTAAAAGTTTCGGATACAGTTTCTTCCAACAGACCAAAATATACCTAAATCTCTAGTGTATGGCTTTGTTCTAGTCTCTGCCTGATCACATTTTCTCCCTTTTTTTTTTTTTAATTTTTCTTCTTTCTTTTTTCAAACAACTTCTTACCAATTCCTTTTATAAAATCCTTTATAATTTTCATCTTCACAGTCATATTCCATT
>NW_027937138.1:0-221 GCF_054177405.1 Leptonychotes weddellii | reverse complement strand
CGCGGCGAGACCCGACCTCCCACGGGAGCCCCGGAGTCTGCGGAGCCGAGTCCCCGGTGGCGCCGCTCGGACCTCCGTCCCCTCCGGCGCGCGGCGTGCGGGCTGGGCGGGCAGCCGGGACCCCGGAGTCCTGTCCGGTCCCTGCGCGCGGCCGCGTCTCCCCCGATCGTGCAGTGACCACGGGGAGGGTCGTCAGGGGACAGTCCTGACTCGGCGTCCGG
>NW_027937137.1:0-221 GCF_054177405.1 Leptonychotes weddellii | reverse complement strand
AGGACCCCTGAGCAGGGTCCCGGCGCCAGGACTGATTCGTGGTGCGCTGCAGAAAAGCACACTGACAAAATCACAGACAGAAGGAAGCTAGTGCGGCCTTCGCTTATTTATCCAAGGCCGTTCATGCACAAGCCACATGGCGTTCAGCAGAGGCCACACGCTCAGTGTTAGAGCACCAATGCTGCACGGGGGAGGGGAGTGGGGCAGGGGGAGACGCTGGG
>NW_027937136.1:0-221 GCF_054177405.1 Leptonychotes weddellii | reverse complement strand
AATGGAAGCACCCAAATGTTCTTTGATAGATGAATGTGGTATATATGTAAAATAGAATACTATTCAGCCTTAAAAAGGTAGGAAATCCTGTTATATGCTACGACATGGATGAACCTTGGGGAGAGTATGTGAAGTGAAATAAGCCAGCTGCAAAAAGACAAATACTGTATGATTCCATTTATATGAGGTATCCAAAGTAACCAGATTTAGAGAAACAGAAA
>NW_027937135.1:0-1290 GCF_054177405.1 Leptonychotes weddellii | reverse complement strand
TAGAAGTGATGCCTCCTCACCTCCCCTGGAATCTCAGCCTTTGGAAGCAGAGTGGATTGCCTATTCAGAGGGTGCTGGGGCAGGTGACTCCTGTCACATGCACTGTTCAGCTGATGTCTGGGTGGGCCTCAGAAACCTCCAACTCTTGGGAGTGATAGGGTCTTAAGGAATTTTTAGAGGCTCCTTTGGTTGGATATTTCAGTTAGGGGATGACAATTTCCATTGTGAGGGTCTGTGCTCACCAGGGGGGCAGATGTGTGAGCTCAGAGGATGGTGATTATTCCCACTGTGGCCTTAGACTTCTCATAGCAGGCTGCCAGGACAAAACTCAGCCCAGTAGCCAGTTCCATGCTAGTTAGAGGAGGAAGGAAAAATTTGAAAGGCCAAAGAAATATTATCATTGCGTGCATGTGTGTGTGTTCTCTCATATTCCACTTTTTTCTAGATAGCTAATAAGTAGAAAACAGTTCTTTAAACTTTACCCTACAGTGGAAGATAATCCACCAAACTCCTCATCTTAACAGTGTCAAAATAAATGAAACTCTTTGCAAGCCAGAATGAGTGACATGATATATGCAAAGGGCTGAAAGGAAAAAACTTACAACCAGGAAGAATCTACCCAGCAAGACTATCATTCGGATTTGAAAGAGAGATAAATACCTTCCTAGAGAAATGAAAGATAAAGGAGTTTATCACCACCAAACCAGCCTTACAGTAAATGTTAATCTAACTTATTAAGATAGAAAATGAATGGCCATAAATGGCATAAGTAAATTATGAATAAAAAAGTAAAACAAAAAATATGTAAAATATGATTGCATGTACATAAAAGATGGAGGAGAGACAAAAAAAGGAAGAGAGGTTTTTTTTAAAGAATGTGTTTGGACTCAAGTGACTTTTCAATTAATCTAGACTGCTGTATACTCAGGATATTATATGAGAACTTCATGGTAACTGTAAACCTAAAATCTGTAAAACATATACCAAATTAAAGAAGAGAGAGTCAAACATAACACTACAAACACACATTAATTACAAAGAAAGAGGGAGATAAGGAAACAGGAACAGAGAAGAGAACTCCAAAAAAAAAAAAACAAAACCCAAAACAGAAAAGAAATAACAAAATGGCAGTAAGTAATACCTATCAATAATTATATTAAATGTAAATGGCCTAAGTGTTCCAATCAAATAACATAGGGTGGAGAATGGATAAATGAGCAAGATCTATCTATTTGGTGCCTACAAGAGATCATCTCAGATGTAGAGACACATACAGTCTAAAAGATAAGG
>NW_027937134.1:0-221 GCF_054177405.1 Leptonychotes weddellii | reverse complement strand
CTCTCTCAAATAAATAAAATCTTAAAAAAAGACTCTGCCTTTCTAATGGCATTATGGGTGCTTTTCTTTTTTTTCTTTTCTTTCTTTCTTTCTTTATTTTTAAGATTTATTTATTTGACAGAGAGAGACACAGCGAGAGAGGGAACACAAGCAGGGGGGTGGGTGGGAGAGGGAGAAGCAGGCTTCCCGCTGAGCAGGGAGCCTGATGCGGGGCTCAATCC
>NW_027937133.1:0-221 GCF_054177405.1 Leptonychotes weddellii | reverse complement strand
GCAACAACGTGGATGGAACTAGAGAGTATTATGCTAAGCGAAAAAAGTCAATCAGAGAAAGACAGGTATCATATGATCTCACTGATACGAGGAATTGGAGAAACAAGACAGAGGATCATAGGGGAAGGGAGGAAAAAATGAAACAAGATGAAACCAGAGAGGGAGACAAACCATAAGAGACTCTTAATCTCAGGAAACAAACTGAGGGTTGCTGGAGTGGT
>NW_027937132.1:0-221 GCF_054177405.1 Leptonychotes weddellii | reverse complement strand
ATCCAGGTCTCCTCCTCCTCCGCCATCTTGCTCCGCCCCTCCGCAAAGATCCTATTTTCAATTAAGTCACATTCACAGTTACCTGGGGTTAGGACGTCAACATACCATTTGGGGAATAGAGTTTAACCCATAACAACACCTATCTTTTCTCTGGCTCCCTTTCATTTTACAGGCTTCATGTTTTCATATTTGGTAATTATTTGTTATTTTGTCTATGCATC
>NW_027937131.1:0-221 GCF_054177405.1 Leptonychotes weddellii | reverse complement strand
TTCTCTGGAGCCTCAGATGTCAAAACTGGTTTCAGCCCTATGTCATGGCTGTGTCCCCAACACTGTTCTTTGATCCTCATGTGGTCATGTCCTCCCTCTGCTTAGTTTCTGTGATCCTAGGGGGCAGGAGGTAGATCAACACCATGGCCCCTATCTGAGCTTTGGGATCCAGATGTCCTGGGTTTGGATCTGGGCTGCAGTCGTCCACTTGGGTCACTGTG
>NW_027937130.1:0-221 GCF_054177405.1 Leptonychotes weddellii | reverse complement strand
GCTAGTAAGACACAGAAGTAGGGTATGAACTCAGGTCTTTCCTACGCTACAGGCTTTGTTCTTTCCACACTGCTGTGCAGAGCGTTTGGTTCCCAGCTTCCTGAACCTGATCTCCTCTTAGCCGTGGGGCTCTGGAGGAATTTATATGACATTGATGCTGCCTTCATCATCAGAAGGCTGTCATGAGAGTGACAGGGAATGGTAGATACGGAGCTGTCACA
>NW_027937129.1:0-221 GCF_054177405.1 Leptonychotes weddellii | reverse complement strand
AAGCTCTGTGGCCCCAACCCAATGCCTCACCCATCTCCAAGGTACACACAAATCAGCTCCCCTGTTCTCATCCTCCCACACCCCTATGGCCCTCTGGTGTCTTCCATACTGTATCCCCTACCACTTCCAGGGGATAAACAAGGAAGGGGGAGATGGAAATTGGAGTAGACTCCCTAAAAGAACCATTGGAAAAATCTTTTGCTACCTTCCTTCAACACAAA
>NW_027937128.1:0-221 GCF_054177405.1 Leptonychotes weddellii | reverse complement strand
TGTGTGTGTGTGTGTGTGTAGAAATCAAAATAGATTTTTCTTATATTAACCTAGCATTTACACACAGTAATAACAGTGCCCAAGGATAGCTGAAATAATCCCCAACATTTGCAAAACTCATTTTCTTTCTTTCCCCCCACCTCCACCCAGTTTCACTTTGAATGTATTGAATGCCAAATTTCTAAGATGTCCAGCATATCTTTATGTCATACTTTTACAAC
>NW_027937127.1:0-221 GCF_054177405.1 Leptonychotes weddellii | reverse complement strand
TTTACTTTTTTAAACATTCTTATTTTACACATTATATGCATGTGGACATTAACTCCATCAGTATTCCTTAGAATAACCTTCATGTAGGTAGCCTGTGTGTGTGTGTGTGTGTATATGTATTTCTTTGTTGTACCACTAGCAACTAGCACGTAATTGTATTATTATTGTAATAAATTAATTTATTGTGGAGGTATTATCTTTAAGACATTAAATAGATACAG
>NW_027937126.1:0-221 GCF_054177405.1 Leptonychotes weddellii | reverse complement strand
CCAACTCTGAGGCCCTTCTGGCTCTGGCATCCCGGGATTCTAGGTCAGGATGGACAGGATCGGGCTCCCTGTCACCGCTCTGATCTCCATCTCCTACCTGTCTTGCCTGGGCTCACGTATGCTCCGGCCACACTGACCTCTTGCTCCTGGAACAGGCCAGGCAGGCTCCCACCTGAGGGCCATTCCACGGGCTGTCACCTGTGCCAGGAAAGTGACTCCCC
>NW_027937125.1:0-221 GCF_054177405.1 Leptonychotes weddellii | reverse complement strand
TAACGTCCAACATTATTGAAGGCATGCTATGTGCTAGTCATTTTTCTCAGTACTTTATATGCATTACTACATGCAGTTTTCACAACATCTGGTTTATGAGCTGTGTGGATTGAGTCACATCTCTTGACTTCTCGATGATCAGTCATTGTCCTTTGTGAAATGTGGGTAGCACCACCACCCTGGCAGGGTGGATCCATGGCCAGTGCATTGTGTGGTGTCTG
>NW_027937124.1:0-12624 GCF_054177405.1 Leptonychotes weddellii | reverse complement strand
TGTGGAACATAAGGAATAGCATGGAGGACATTAGGAGAAGGAAGGGAAAAATGAAGGGACAGGGCAATCGGAGGGAGAGATGAACCTTGAGAGACTATGGACTCTGAGAAACAAACAAGTGTGTTAGAGGGGAGGGGGGTGGGAGGATGGGTTAGCCTGGTGATGGGTATTAAGGAGGGCACGTACTGCATGGAGCACTGGGTGTTATACGAAAACAATGGATCGTGGATCACTACATCAAAAACTAATGATGTATTGTATGGTGACTAACATAACATAATAAAATAAAATTTTGAAAGAGAAAGAAAGAAAGAAAGAAAGAGAGAAAGAAGAGAGAGAGAGAGAGAAAGAAAGAAAGAAAGAAAGAAAGAAAGAAAGAGAAAGAAAGAAGAAAGAAAGAAAGAAAGAAAAAAGAAAAAAGAAAGAAAGAAAAAAGAAAGAAAGAAAGAAACTTTAACTGCCAGCCAGAACAAAATCCAATCTAGAGGAGTTAACAAAATCCAAAGTATCTACAAGCCACCTCAAATGGAATACAATTAAAAATTACAGAATAAGGGCGCCTGGGTGGCTCAGTTGGTTAAGCGACTGCCTTCGGCTCAGGTCATGATCCTGGAGTCCCTGGATCGAGTCCCACATCAGGCTCCCTGCTCGGCGGGGAGTCTGCTTCTCCCTCTCCCACTCCCCGTTTGTGTTCCCTCTCTCGCTGTGTCTTTCTCTGTCAAATAAATAAATAAAATCTTAAAAAAAAAAAAAATTACAGAATAAATGTAGCCCATAATCATGAAAAAAAGTCAACGAAAACATACAAATAGATGTCTTAGGTGTAGAAATGAGCAGAAAAGGATTTTAAAAGAATTATAATAAATATGTTAAAGAATTTATAGCAAAAGATGGACAGAATGGGTTAACAAATGAATCTCAGTAGAAACATGGAAATTACAGAAAAAGAACATAGTGGTATATTAGAACTAAACATGCTTTCTCTTAGGGAACTTTGGTTATCTGTCGTGATGAAGTAACAAGTATCAGATTTAACCCCCACTTTAAAGACGTAAGACACCAGACAAAATATGTGAATTAATGTTTTTCAGACTTTCAAGAATAGATATCACAAGACAGTGAGCACTGAAGGAAGAGAAGCAAATGAGATGAGACCATTGTCCTAGAGGACTGGCTATAGCATTTCCAGGCCATTGCCCAGGGAAAGGAACCATAAACAGATCCTGATGGTCTCCATGAACTGAGGAGACATTATTGAGAATTCAAGAGGGGAGAGACAATCAAACTATGCAGGGAAGAGTATTAGAGAGAGGGATACTACAGAGAAAGAACTTGGGAAAGCTAGAGAGTATTCCCTATGAGTCCTTGGCTGAGTACTTACCACACAAAGGTGAGGAAAGAGTCACAGGAAAAGAACTGGAGAAAAAATTCCTAGGAGTAACACAAGACGAGGTACAACACATGTCCTCAACAGACACTGGCAAACCTCATGATACATGGACCTGAGGAATGCTCAGCAGAGCATTGCTTCATTAGTAGGACAAGACTATAGACTACTCCAATCCAAGCTAACAAAGCTTAAAAGCAAGCCTTGAAAGGATCAATCTGTCCCAAAGTACCTTACCTATATTTCAGAATAAAACTTGTGTATAAAATACAAATATCCAGTATCCAAAAAGTTAAAATTCAAAATGTGTGGCAGCCAATCAGAAATTATCAGGCATGCAAGTAAGCAGGAAAACATGATTCATAATGAGCAGATAAATTAACCAGTAGGAATGACAGTAATAATAGTAATAAAAGTCAAGGATATTTTTAAATAACTTAAACTATATTTGATGTGTCAAGAAAGTAAAGGAAGTATGCAAGAAAGTAGAGGACGCATGACTGAGTATGTTAAGTATATTTTAAAAAAAAATTGAACTTCAAGAGATGATATCTACAATATGTGATTAAAAATATACTGGATGTGGGGTGCCTGGGTGACTCAGTCAGTTGAGCATGGGACCCTTGATTTCAGCCCAGGTCATGATCTTGGGGTCCTGGGATCAAGACCCATGTGGGCTCCACGTTCAGTGGAGAGTCTACTTTGTATTCTCTCTCTCCCTCTCTCTCTGCCCCTCCCCCTGCTTGCGTAGTCTTTCTCTCTTTCTAAAATAAATTTTCTAAAAATATACTGGATGTGATTAAAAACATATTAAATACTGTATAAGAAAAGAGTGGAGGATGGGAAAGCATAGCAATTGAATAAAAATTGAAACATGGAGAGGGAAAAAGGCCAGAAACAAATGAATAAAACTTGGTTTAGAGTTTTGCTACATCAGTGAGATTTGCTACAACTTTAATGGGTCTGACATATATGTAACTGGAATCCCAAAATGGGGAGACGAGAGCAACAACAACAACAAAAGTTGAAGGCATAATGGCCAAATCTCTCCAAACTCGACAAAAACTATAAACTCACAAATTCGAAAAGTGCAGTGAACCCCAAACGTGAGAAGACGACACCAAAGTAAATCACAATCACATTGCTTAAAACTCATGACAATGAAAAAAATATGAAAATCCACCAGACATACAGCATAAAAGGGAATAAAAATAAAAATAACAGTAGACTCCTCCTAAGAATAACTGCAAGCTAGAAGACATTGGAACAATCTTCATCAACAATAACAACAAAAACTCTAGAATTCTATACCCAGAAAAAATATATTTAAAAAAGTTATACATATATATTTGATGGCTTCTTTCATTTTGGTTAAACATTTTTAATTTCTGTAAGCATTCCGCAGAAAGAATAGTTTTGAAAAGAGACTACTTTTTAACTTCATAGCATTTTCATCCATTTATTTTAGGTTATATGCATTGCTTTTATAGTAAAAACAACTGGCCATTTCTTCTTTCTTTTCATGAAGTATTTTAAATTAAATTATAGACATTATGGCATTTCACTACTAAATACTTTAAAATGCATCTCTTAAAAACAATATCATTATCATAATTAACAAAACTAATAACAATGCCTTCATATTATGTAACAGACCATATTCATATTTTCTCAATGGTTTCAAAAAATGTGTCTTATAGTTTCTTTGTTTGTTTTTTTAAGCCAGCATTCAAATAAAAACCAGGTGTTGTTAAACAAAACAAAACAAAACAAAAAAACCCTAAACATTTAAAAAGCCATAATTTCAATGAGTTTAGAATGGACTAAAATCCAGTCTTATGAGACCAATGGTATGGATGGGATTATACTAAATATCAAAAGGAATCCTGCATCATTTCAAGTCAAAACAGGTTCCAGGGAGTATCGCTAAAGACAGAAAAATTCAGATTTCACTAATCCAGCACGAGAAACTCCTGTCTGTTGCAAGAAGTGGAAGAAAAAATAGAATTCCTGCGGCATAGCTGAAATGCCACTGTGTAGAGCTGCTGGCATAGGCAGAAGTTATGCTCTACTCCTGCACTGTGACTGAGACTTTTGTAAGATTCAACAATGTACAAATCACTACAGAAATGGATTTGACCTCCTTTGCCACATTTGCCAACAACAACACAATGGGTTCTAAACCAAGTATTTTCAATTACCATTCAAAAAAATGTTTAATTGAAATTCAAAGGGAAAGAAGAAAATCCTCCACTTTTTCTCCTATACGTGAAGTAAATACTAAAGGGAAAAAAAATGATAAGACAGAAAATCACAATAAAGAAGGCTTTCCCATTCTTAAGTGCTGGTTTGCAACTTTGGGAGCTTCCCAGGTGAAATCTGAAGCCGGCCCCCGTACCCAGAGGGCAGGGAGATACTGAAGAAAGAGCAGGCCACTCTGGATTGGTAGGTGGCAAGTTTAATAGGCAAGGAAATTGACATATGATGCCTGTCTTGGGAAGCCACAAGATGAGTAGATCTCTGTACCCATCAGCCAAATCGTAAAAGTTTATATAGCAGTCTCGACTGGTTCAGTCACATAAAATCTAGAGGTTCTCAACACCACATCGCTATCTTAAGGCTGTATCCTTGGGGCAGCTTCTGGGAATGGGGTAAATTCCAAGGACACATTCCAAGACCAGGGGAGCAGGGAGTGAGAAGCTTCCATTACCTCCATCTGGCTCAAAGGTCCAACTGTGGTTATGTCCTTTCGATGACCTCCCCCAATATTAGGGTAAAAACCAGGGATGATCTAAAGCAAAACTGCATTACTTGACTTAGTAAAAATACTGTTTTTCCCACTTGCCCGTAGTTCTGTAAGAGTAGAAAACACATCTGCCTTTATTGCCCTAGCCTCATCACCTAAGCCCAATGCCTGTACACAGTGAGAATACAATTCTGAATAAAAAAAAAATTGGGGCTTAATATTTTAACACAAGTAGGCAAATATAGTTTTCTACATAATAGTATAGTTTGGTGCTATGGACTGACAACTAACATATGCTAATAGAAAGAGAACTCTCAAGTAAATATTTCTTATAGGAAGGGAAATGGAAGTACTTAACAAGAAATGTGTATGTGCGGCAAATCTAAAAATAAAAACCTGGTGTTTGGAAGAGAGTGTTAGGATGATTCCTTAAAGAGAAGCAAGAAAGAAACTCTACTTTCCTCATCTATACTACGAAAGGAGCAAAGAGGAAAGAATTTGTATTTGTAAAGAAGAAAACACTTCTAGAAGAATCATTTAACTGAAAGCAGAATAAAGAATAGAAAAAGTTTTGTTGTATCTCTGACAATATCTATATTCATAAGAACAAGTTATACCAATTCTACACAAACTCTTCCAGAAAACAGAAGAGGAAGGAACACTTCCCAACTCATCTTGTGAGTCCCCAACTCCCCAGGCTTATACTAATATGAAAAATGGACAAAGATATTACAAGAAAAGAAGTTTACAGATCAATATACTTCATAAACATAGAGTCAAAAATATTAGGGCGCCTGGGTGGCTCAGTCATTAAGCGTCTGCCTTCGGCTCAGGTCATGATCCCAGGATCCTGGGATCGAGTCCCACATCGGGCTCCCTGCTCGGGGGGAAGCCTGCTTCTCCCTCCCCCACTCCCCCTGCTTATGTTCCCTCTCTCGCTGTGTCTCTCTCTGTCAAATAAATAAATAAAATCTTTAAAAAAAAATACTTAAATTATTAGCAGATTGAATCCATAGAATCCACCATGATCAAATGTGCTTTATTCCAGGAATGTAAGTTTGGTTCAGCATTTGAAAATCAATTTAATTCACCATAGTAACAGACCAAAGGAGGAAAATCATATGACCATTTCAATAGATGCAGAAAAAAATGTGATGAATTTCAGCATTCACTAATGATATGGAAGAGATCTCAGTTACCTAAGAATTAAAGGGACTTTCTTAACCTGATGAATAGCATCTACTGGAAAAGAACAACAGCAACAACAATAACCACAACAAACAAACAAAAAGAAAACAAAAAATGAACAGATAACATCACATTTAATCATGAAATAAAGAATGTTTCTTCGGAAGACCAGGAACAAGTCAAGGAATTCTTTTCATCTCTTCTATCCAGCATTTTAAAATTGAGCACAAAATTCATTCAGTTTACCAAAGAGAATGTCTGGATGACAAATATACACATGAAAAGATGCTTGACATCATTAGTCATTAGGAGAATGCAAATTAAACACCTGATGAAATACCACTACACATATATTTCAATGACTAACATAGAAATAAATCTGATTATATCATGGCCTGGTGAGGATGCAGAGCAGCTAGAACTCTCACACATTAATTGTGGAAATGTAAAGTGTACTCACTTTTGAAAACACTTCAGTAATTTCCTATACGGTAGGAAACCCATCCTTACATGCAACCATATAGTCCCTACCCTCTGGTATTTAAGAGAAAAAAATATGTCCATACAAAAATGATTGCCAACATTTATAGTAGCTTTATTATAATCACCCCGAACTGGAATTATTCCAAATGCTCATCATCTGGTAACAGATTAGTAACTATGGTCCTTACATAAAATGGAATACTGCTCAGCTGTAAAAAGGACTCAATTACCGCTACATGCGATAACTTGGATGAATCTCAAATATATTATACTAAGTGAGAGAAAACAGACACAAAAGGCTGCATACTGTACGATTCCATTTATATGGCATTCTGGAAAAAGCAGAATCATAGGGACAGGAAACAGACCAGTTTGCCAGGAGCTAGGGGAAGGGGGAAGATACTGATTAAAAAGGATCAAGAGGGTACTTCGGGGGGTGAAGGTGATGGATATGTCCTATATCTGAATTGTGGTGTTGGGTACGGAAGTGTATGCATTTGCCAAAACTCAAAGAACTGTATGCCTAAAAAAGGTGAAGTGTACTGTATGGAAATTATACTAGTTATCTCTTGTTCCCTAGCAAAGTATCCCCAAACTTAGTAGCTTACAACAATAAACACTTATTATTGCATGATTTCTGTGGGTCAGAAATCCAGGCTCACTTTTGCTGGGCACGTGTGGCTTAGTCTCTCACAAGGCTTTAGTCAAGTGGTGGGTTGGGGTTACAGTCATCTCTAGGTCCAATGGAGGTAGAATCCACTTCCAAGCCCTCTAAGGTGGGTGTTGGCAGAACTCAATTCCTCACTGCCTGTTGACCAGGGGTCCTTCTCAGCTCCTTGCCAAGTGGGTCTCTCCATAGGGTAGCTCACAGCATGACAGCTGGCTTCCCACAAAATGAACAGGCAAGCGATCAAAAGAGGGCAGTCTAAGGCAGAAGGCAATGAGTTTTTGAGTTTTTTAACCTAACCTTGGAAATGACAGCCCACCACTTTTGCTTTCTTCTGTTCATTAGAAGTGAGTCACCATATCCAGCCTGTACAAATGGGGAGGAAGTTACGCAAAGATGAGCATACCAAGGGATAGATCGTTGGGGGCTGTTTTCCAGCCTGCCCACTGCACAAATGATACCCCAGTAAGCTTGACTTCTAAAAACAAGGAGGACTAGAAATAGAACTAACAGAAAAGTATACAGTTAAGGGCAGCTAAGGCAAGGAGATAAAAGTAAACCAGAACGTGTGAACAACATAAGCCTAAAATGCACTCTTACAAATTAAAAGTGATATCTCTATCAGGAAAATCAGCTAAGAATGCAGTGGGGAGAATGCAAAGAAACAGGATTTTGTTGATTAGACACAAATTGGAGTTTAAGAGCAAGACTTGAACTAAGGAATGAAGACAGTGGTCTCAGCACTCAACCCCCAAAACCTAGTTACAAAGTTGTTGGTTAACGAATGCTAAATTGCCAAGCCCCAAATATAGGATTTTTAAAGTTTACTATGGGGTCTCAGTTCCCTCAGGTTTGGCATGCAGTGGGGAAAGGAGACAGGCAGATCATTACAGAGACCTGATTTGACAGCAATGCATGGGAAGAAACCCTGAAAGGCTTTAGATAACCACAAGTTCAATATGGGCCAATAGTGAAATTAATTTGCTTGAAAGGCCCATTCAATATTAGGCTGCTTTCAAAAGCTCCCATGTCCGATCAGGGACATTCCTGTCTACCTTCACGGTAAGATCATACAAGAATTAAATGATGTGGCATACGTTTTCTCCATCAGTGAGATCAATCTTTAATATTTAAATGATATTACACAAATTTTAACAGGGAACTGACATCCAAAATGTAAGATGGGTAAAGAGATTTTAACAGACCATGTAGCTAGCATGCACACTGGGCATAAAAATATAAAAATGTATTTTTATCTATTAATATATTGTATTCATTACACTTAATATATGTGTTATAATAACATAAATTTTACTTACATAAAAATATAAAAATATCAAATATTCTGCCCTATTGCAAAAACAAAAACAAAAAAAACACCCAGTTCTTCCCTCGGGTCATGGATAATCTTCAGGGAGAAATAAGAATTCTGGTTCATGTCATTTTGCAGATTGGGAAATGCTAAAGACTTCAGTGGAAAGCAATTATAGTAGCAAAGCTGTTCTGCTGAGCCCACTCCTTTAAAGGCTGGAATGTGCATGTAAAGTTGAAGGGGAAGTCTGTGATTTATTCCTCACATATATATGTAGGTAATTGGCAAGAGTAACTTTTTTATCAGGTTTCCCTTTGTGTGAGTGTGTTTAAATATGCCATTAATTTGGATGCCTTCTAATGGGTTAACAGAGAATTTAATTTTCATGTATAGCTTCCATGAGAAATAGGCCCATTTGGCTCTGGAACGTTTTTGAGTCACTCTTTTTTTTTTTTTTTTAAAGATTTTATTGATTTATTTGACAGAGAGAAAAACAGCGAGAGAGGGAACACAAGCAGGGGGAGTGGGAGAGGGAGAGGCAGGCTCCCCGCTGAGCAGAGAGCCCGATGTGGGGCTCAATCCCAGGACCCTGGGATCATGACCTGAGCCGAAGGCAGACGCTTAACAACTGAGCCACCCAGGCGCCCCGAGTCACTCTTACTACCTTTTTTACGAATATGAAATCTGAAGGATTAGGGACCACATGTGTCTTATTTACCACTTTTAGTAGAAAGCCTGCTACATGGTAGGTATTCAATGTTTACTTCAAAACTGGGTGATAGCCTACTTACTTTTTCTATTCTCTGTGACGATATGAATTCTTGTTCATATATATGATTTTGTCTCAAGGGTTACAATGTTGGATTCCCCCCACCAAAAGTCCCAGAAAGCAAGTAATTTTCTCACATAATCATCCACAAAATGGGTAATTATTTACAAAGTCAACCCTGCCTCCTCAAACAATCTGGAGACGCCTAGAGGAGCAGGAGAAACAATTATAGTGATTTTTTTGAAGACACAAAAGCTCCATTAAAAAAATGCTGAGCAAATATGCATGGAGTCAGTTACCATAAAGCAGAGCTTACTCTCAGAAAAATTAAAGATGAAATTCAATCAGATTATAACCTAGAACCAAGAAACTATAGCTTGAAGAAAATTGAGAGAATTGACTAAGTGTTTTAGTTCAGAACATTAACAATAACAGAATTTAAAACCTTTGGTAACTATGAAAGCTATGTAAAACTATTCATAACATATCAATTAAAAGAGGAAGCATTTATTTTCAGCCACAGTTAATTTGTATGACCACATCCGTGTGCACTGTACAAGACCACATACAACCTATACCCAAACGTGACTGCTGACTCACTAGTTACAAAGTACAGAGCGAGCTGCACAGAGCATTTCATTTATTCTCCTCAACAGTCCCCTGAGCAAGACGTTACAATCTCCATTTTATGGACAGGGCAACTGAGGCATGCAGAGGTGAGAGGGAATCCCCAAGATCATTCTGCTGACAAACAGCAGAACAAAGATTAAAACCACATCTGTTTCACTTCTAGGCCCAATTCTCTTTTTATTTAGCATCTCTATCTTAAATACCACTATCTAATTAATTCAATTATTTGTATCAGTATTTATTTGGAAAGTGGAATTTCTTGGTCTGATTTCATTTCTACAAAATTATACTAAAGACATGTTATAAATGTAACCAAATATTTAGGTCAAATGATGCTCACCATCATATTGCTTCAAATGTAAAACAATAATAACCAACAGAAATATAAGCTCCCTAAAACTCTAAAACAGGCAAGCAGTTAAAATATTGTAAAATAAAATAATACTGTCAAATATTAAGGACAGGGAAAGTGCTCACCAAGTATACAGTCTTTTTTTTTTTTTTTAAAGATTTTATTTATTTATTTGAGAGAGAGAATGAGAGACAGAGAGCATGAGAGGGAGGAGTGTCAGAGGGAGAAGCAGACTCCCTGCCGAGCAGAGAGCCTGATGCGGAACTCGATCCCGGGACTCCAGGATCATGACCTGAGCCGAAGGCAGTCGCTCAACCAACTGAGCCACCCAGGCGCCCCACCAAGTATACAGTCTTAAGTGATTCCAAGCACTAAGAAGTTCACAAAGTAGTACTACAGTAAACATAACTTTAATGTGTTTTTCCTTATGCACTGCATTTATGAAATTCTATTCAGCATCTTAATTTTTTTAAATGTTGCAGTCTGATTCTAAAGTTTACCTGGTTCCAATTCTATTAGAAAATATGTACTTCTTCTTTCCCAAAAGATGATTCCTATAACAGAAGAAATATAAATATTAAAACAATTCATAGTTTCAATGTAAAGCTAAGAAGGGGTCATCCACTGAGCAACATTGAGGAATAATCTGAAAATATAAAGGAGACTGCACTGGATTAATGACAGAAACTAGAGCAAAACAAAAACAAAAACAAAAAGCATGCAATTCCATCAGGCATAATAGGATAGCTTCTGAATTAAATGGAATTGCCTGTTAGGAGCTTGGACCCACGGTCTAGATTCATCACTGCTGGAGGGAATGAGTAAGCCAAGGAGTAGTAAGCAGGTTGTTCATTCAAGACAAGTATTCCATGTGCCTGGCTATGATGTTTCTTCTCAGTGAACACTGTGGAATTAACTCTTGAAATAATGTAAACATGTTATTTGATAGAGTTTAAGAACAGACTTTGCAGCCAGAGAGAGAATTAAGGGAGGTCCTCGGGTCACTCCAGGTTGGAGTATTTACACCATGGAAGCAGCAAAAGCTGCAAAGTTTGTGCTTTTTCCTTCCAGAGGGTCAGTTGTTAAACATTTACCAGAACACCATATATTGCTGCAAGGGAGGCTGGAGAATGTTCTTTTTATTTTCTTCTTCTTTTCTTTCCTTCCTTCCTTCCCTCCCTCCCTGCTTCCTTCCTTTCTTCCCTCCTTCCTTCTTCCTTCTTTTCTCTCTTTTTTTTAGCTGAACACATTACCAGTCCATATTCTGTTGGCAAAGAGGAGAAGGATGAAATGGTAGAACTAGCAGCAACTAATGCATGGAAAGATGTTAATTTTAGTTTTCAGAAATTAAAAACCTGATTACTAAAATAATTTCAAATCCCTACATAAAGAATGAGTTGAAGGAAAACTCATATTTAAGATGGAATTTGTAATCTGGAAGATATACTTATTTTTTTCCAAAGTATAGGACAGAATAAAAAATAATGTAAAACTATAAAGAAGCTTTCTTTTTATTTTTTATTAACATATAATGTATTATTTGTTTCAGGGGTATAGGTCTGTGATTCATCAGTCTTACACAATTCACAGCACTCACCATAGCACATACCCTCCCCAATGTCCATCCCCCAGACATCCCATCCCTCCCACCCCCTCCACTCCAGCAACCTTCAGTTTGTTTCTTGAGATTAAGAGTCTCTTATGGTTTGTCTCCCTCTCTCGTTTCATCCTGTTTCATTTTTCCCTCCCTTCCCTTATGATCCTCTGTCTTGTTTCTCAAATTCCACGTATCAGTGAGATCATATGATAGTTGTCTTTCTCTGATTGACTTATTTCGCTTAGCATAATACCCTCTAATTCTATCCACATCATTGCAAATGGCAAAATTTCATTTTTTTGATGACTGAGTAGTATCCCATTGTATATATATACCACATCTTCTTTTTCCATTCATCTGTCAATGGACATCTAGGCTCTTTCCATAGTTTGGCTATTATGGACATTGCTGTTATAAAAATTGGGGTGCATGTACCCCTTCGGATCACTACATTTATATCTCTGGGGTAAATACCCAGTAGTGCAATTGCTGGGCCATACAGTAACTCTATTTTCAGCTTTTTGAGGAACCTCCAAACTGTTTTCCAGAGTGGCTGCACCAGCTTGCATTCCCACCAACAGTGTAAGAGGGTTCCCCTTTCTCCGCATCCTTGACAACATCTGTCATTTCCTCACTTGCTAATTTTAGCCATTCTGACTGGTGTGAGGTGGTACCTCTTTGTGGTTTTGATTTGTATTTCCCTGATGCGGAGTGATGTTGAGCACTTTTTCATGTGTCGGTTGGCCATTTGGATGTCTTCTTTGGAAAAATGTCTGTTCATGTCTTCTGCCCATTTCTTTTTTTTTTTTTTTTTAATCAAACACTTTAATCCTTGAAAAAGAGGCTTCTCTCTGGAAATTCAACCATAATCAACCACAAGTATAAAAAGGAAAAGAAAATATTATTATGAATTAGTGGGTTTCTAATGTCAAATTTAAGTTTTTACATCCATTATAAAATTTTTATTTTTGTTTTTGCTTATTTTTAGCCTATTAAAGACTGGAAAGTGTTTGCACATGACTTTTAAAAACCTCTTCAACACGTATTTTTAAGCTTCTTCTGTAGGTCAGGTTAATTTCTACAAGACTGTGAGATCCCTGATACCAGTTTATATTCTAATGGAGGAGGCTAGCCAATAACCAGAGAGAGGCGATCAGTTAAAGTAGGAAGTACTTTACATTTGATCAAAGAAGGCTGCCCACTTCTTGATTGGATTATTTGTTCTTTGGGTGTTGAGTTTGATAAGTTCTTTATAGATTTTGGATACTAGCCCTTTATCCAATATGTCATTTGCAAATATCTTCTCCCATTCTGTCGGTTGTCTTTTGGTTTTGTTGACTGTTTCCTTTGCTGTGCAAAAGCTTTTTATCTTGATGAAGTCCTAATAGTTCATTTTTGCCTTTGTTTCCATTGCCTTTGGCGATGTATCTAGGAAGAAGTTGCTGCGGCTGAGGTCGAAGAGGTTGCTGCCTGTGTTCTCCTTTAGGATTTTG
>NW_027937123.1:0-221 GCF_054177405.1 Leptonychotes weddellii | reverse complement strand
CATCAGAAAGGATGAATACCCAACTTTTACATCAACATGGATGGGACTGGAGGAGATTATGCTAAGTGAAATAAGTCAAGCAGAGAAAGTCAATTATCATATGGTTTCACTTATTTGTGGAACATAAGGAATAGCATGGAGGACATTAGGAGAAGGAAGGGAAAAATGAAGGGGGGGAAATCGGAGGGAGAGATGAACCATGAGAGACTATGGACTCTGAG
>NW_027937122.1:0-221 GCF_054177405.1 Leptonychotes weddellii | reverse complement strand
GGAAGGGAAAACTGAAAGGGGGAAAATCAGAGGGGGAGAAGAACCATGAGAGACTATGGACTCTGGGAACAATCTGAGGGTTTCTGAGGGGAGGGGGGTTGGGGAATGGGGTAGCCCAGTGATGGGTATTAAGGAGGGCATGTGTTGGGATGAACACTGGGTGTTATATGCAAATATTGAATTAGGGAACACTACATCAAAAACTAATGATGTACTGTATG
>NW_027937121.1:0-221 GCF_054177405.1 Leptonychotes weddellii | reverse complement strand
AATCTTTAAAAAAAATAAAATAAAATAAAATAAAATGTTTACAAACTTGGTATTTAAAGGATGTTCCTGGTCCAAGAAAATCAAACAAAGCACAAATTGGGGATGTATAAGACATTATAAAATAGGGGCACCTGGGTGGCTCAGATGGTTAAGCATCTGCCTTCAGCTCGGGTCATGATCCCAGGGTCCTGGGATCGAGTCCCACATCGGGCTCCCTGCTC
>NW_027937120.1:0-221 GCF_054177405.1 Leptonychotes weddellii | reverse complement strand
GTATAAAGCAAAGTTATTTAAGGACTAGAACTACCCTGGACTTTGATATATATTATTACCAGGGCTGTCTGAAATAACAGAACAAAGTCAGATCAGAAGTGCCACACATGTGTTAGCTAATTTCTCTATCCTTCTCATCATCATTATTGCAATTACTATATAAAACCAAGACATCACAACATAGGAAAGTGATCCTTACGTAGAAACAGAATTTTTTTTCA
>NW_027937119.1:0-221 GCF_054177405.1 Leptonychotes weddellii | reverse complement strand
GGAAGTTAATGAAGCAAAGGCGAAGTCCGGCTGTGGGCACGCAGTTGAGATGAGGCCTCAGTCCAGTCCGGGTCAGCTCTGGCCACTGACTGCTTCTGATGTTCAAGCGGTGAAGGGTCTCAGCTCTGTTCAGAGACCAGCGGGGCAGAGCCTTCAGCAGCAGAGGCCTTTTCTAAGTGGTCAGACATGCAGGGGTCAGTGTCTGGAGAACCTGACAGTTT
>NW_027937118.1:0-221 GCF_054177405.1 Leptonychotes weddellii | reverse complement strand
TCCATTTACTTGGGGTTGCTGAGAAGAATAAGGTGCCGCTCCTCAGAAATCTCATCGGGGGCACTGGCGGGCCCTTGGGGTTGTGTTCAGGGTGTGCTGACACAGTCCGTTCTTACAGGGGAGTGAGTGTGGTACTGTGAGTCAGACAGATCTGCATCATAAAGGGCAGATCGTCCCACCTCTCCGAGCCTCATCTATAAAGTGGAGAGGACAGGTCGTTG
>NW_027937117.1:0-221 GCF_054177405.1 Leptonychotes weddellii | reverse complement strand
AAGCTCTTTACAGAAGGATGCCAACAAATAAACATAATATTTTTGTGTGTGTGTTTTTTTATTTTTTTTTATTGTTGTGTTAATCCCCATACATTACATCATTAGTTTTAGATGTAGGGTTCCATGATTCATTGTTTGTGCATAACACCCAGTGCTCCATGCAGAATGTGCCCTCCTCAATACCCATCACCAGGCTAACCCATCCTCCCACCTCCCTCCCC
>NW_027937116.1:0-221 GCF_054177405.1 Leptonychotes weddellii | reverse complement strand
GAAGCAGCAGATCTTGCCACCGAAACCTCTTCCCTCCAGGGCATTTCTGGAGGCTGGCAGCACAAGGCCAGAGGCTGTGGACACCTCTCAGTGGCACGAAGCTCAAAACTTCACAGAGTAAACAGTGGTCACATGTCAGGGGGACTCAGAACTCTGGGTCCTGCTCTCTTCCCACCGAAGACCTGAGAAAGACCACGATGAGCCATGAGCCCGGCTCAGCT
>NW_027937115.1:0-221 GCF_054177405.1 Leptonychotes weddellii | reverse complement strand
TACATTTGTTGGAAGTTTCTTGTGTGTTTGTTGTTGTTAATTTTGCTCCTTCCTTCGTCCCTCCATTCCTCCCTTGTATTTGCATTCTATCTTCCAATGCCTATTGGGCAGTAATGTTTTGTTTTTTTTTTTTCTAAAAAATTTAAAACCATGGGGCGCCAGAATGGCGCAGTTGGTTAAGGATCCAACTCTTGGTTTCAACTTGGGTCATGATCTCAGGG
>NW_027937114.1:0-221 GCF_054177405.1 Leptonychotes weddellii | reverse complement strand
CTCCAGGATCATGACCTGAGCTGAAGGCAGTTGCTTAACCAACTGAGCCACCCAGGCGCCCTACACCACATCTTCTTTATTCATTCATCTGTCGATGGACATCTTGGCTCTTTCCACAGTTTGGCTATTGTGGACATTAGAGCATGCAACTCTTGACCTTGGGGTTGTTGAGTTCAAGTCCCACATTGGGCATAGAATTTACTTAAAAAAAAAAAAAAAGA
>NW_027937113.1:0-1290 GCF_054177405.1 Leptonychotes weddellii | reverse complement strand
CACACAGAGAGAGCCAGCATGAGGCAAAGCAATGCGTGAGAAGGGACTGAAGTTAGACAGACAGATACGTTTTCTCTCCAGCTGTGTGGCTTTTCCCTCACAACCCCACCAAAATCTCTGCGTCCCAACTTTAAGATACTTCTTCATTTAAGAAATGGTTTTCTTAAGTTTTTGTTCATACTTTATAAAGTTTCATAAGATGTTATACATCAGTTACAGCTCAATAAAACTGGAAACAAAATTTAAAAGCAAAAACTAAGTAAACTTTAATAAGGTAGGCTACTTTGAAAATTAGCCTAGTTTTATTTATTTTTTGACATGTATTTATTTGAGAGAGGGAAAGAGAGAGCGTGAGCAGGGCACGGGCAGAAGAAGAGGGAGAGGGAGAAGCCCAAGCCGATTCCCCGCTGAGCACAGAGCCCAAAGTTGGCTCCATGTGGGGCTGGATCTCACCACCATGAGATCGTGATCTGCGCCGAAATCAAGAGTCAGACGCCCAACTGAGGGGCCCGAAATTTATCCTAGGCTTAAAGACGTAACCAATGATCCCAAAATGTTAGCTCTTAAACTAGGCCACGCATTATAACTTTAGCCCACAGATGAGCAGTATTTTAAAATGTGTACCCAAAGTACATGGGAAAGTATCACTCTTTCTAAGTTATTTCTGAGAGAACTCTGGTTTCTATGTGTTTTTGGTTTTTTTGGGTTTTTTTAAACTTTTATTTATTTACTTGACTGAGAGAGACACAGTGAGAGAGGGAACACAAGCAGGGGGAGTGGGAGAGGGAGAAGCAGGCTTCCCGCTGAGCAGGGAGCCCGATGTAGGGCTGATCCCAGCACCCTGGGATTATGACCTGAGCCGAACGCAGACGCTTAACCGACTGAGCGACCCAGGTGCCCCTGATTTCTACATATTTTTATCAACTCTGAATTTTTCTGAGAAGTCCTTCACATTTTTTCTTAGATCCAAGGTCTATATACAAAATGTGACTTATAACTATGCCCTATGAAAAGAGCACCCCATTCTTGTCTTTTTGTGTTACAGATTTGTCTTGTACAATTTCTCATTGAAAATTGCCTCAGGATATTTGGAGAAGACATCACTTCCCTCTTGGGAGAGAACTCAATGAGTCGTGGTAAGAGCGAGAAGGCTGCAGGTACCGGGAGTAATTTAATTGGCTTTCGTGAGAAGCAGACAGCAAGGTTGCCAGGGGTCATGGCAGATGCTTAGACAGAGCTGTTCTGGAGCCCAGAGCATCGCCAGGGCAAGGATTTCCATGTGCTCCTTCT
>NW_027937112.1:0-221 GCF_054177405.1 Leptonychotes weddellii | reverse complement strand
CACATGGAAAGGCTGACTGTCCCACCACCTACGTGCACACTGAAGACGCTCCAAATAAAGCTCTGCATTGCCAAACAACGTGCCTTTGGAGATGTTCCGGGGCGAGAAGTTGCTGGCTGCAGCGTGTGGGGAGACTGGCTGGTGGTCACATGTGTGTGGCCCTCGGCACCCTCTCCGAAAGCAGGCTCAGTGCGCCGGGCGGGCCTGTCCCTGCTCAGGGC
>NW_027937111.1:0-221 GCF_054177405.1 Leptonychotes weddellii | reverse complement strand
CTGTCACATGAATGTTGCAATATGTTGATAATCTTGCAGCCTTGTTTTCCCAAATTCATTTTATTTTGATCCATTTGGTATATTGTACTAATTGTTTTAGGTATTTCCACTATGTGTCAAAAATGACTTAATCTATTTAAGTACTGAAGAGCTATCAGAACTTACACATTTACAGTAATTCAGAATTAGTAGGAAAACAGTTCACCAGTGTTTAGTTTTAT
>NW_027937110.1:0-221 GCF_054177405.1 Leptonychotes weddellii | reverse complement strand
CATACGTCTGGTTTGCTTCAATATCTATGGTTTTCTGAAGGTTTGAGATCTACAGAAACACCAGCTCTCACCGAGGTAGTTTTGTATGGCTTTAGCCCTTCACATCTGGTGGTACAGAATTAACGTACTAACGTTTACTGTTTCATACATGAAAAGATGGAAAGAACTCAAGGTTTGGGGAGGGCGGGTCAAACACTTCCAGGTGGTATCTAAGTTGTTCC
>NW_027937109.1:0-221 GCF_054177405.1 Leptonychotes weddellii | reverse complement strand
TGAGCTCATTTGGCTTCCTATCCTCTCTGTATAAACCACGGCCGTGGGGTCGACCGTCTGCTGAGCCCTGGGGGTCCTCCCGGCACATCCCTGCGCCTGGGCCTGGGCCTGGGGACGGACACAGACACCTGGCCTGGCCACCGATCTGCGTGGGACTCCAGCCATGGGACCCGCCTCAGATTAGCCTGTTTCTGCCTCACGAGGACGCCCACCCCCGGGGT
>NW_027937108.1:0-221 GCF_054177405.1 Leptonychotes weddellii | reverse complement strand
ATCGCAGGAATTCAAAAGAAAGAGAAATCAGTGAATCGGTGCTGGCTGTGATACCCCAAAAAAGTTTTATGGAGGAGTTTAACTCGTCTTTCAAAAAAGTACGATTTTGATAGGGTAATTCGAGGAAAAGCACTTTCTAGTTGGAAACAGGAAGGGTACAAGGAAGATAATGAGCTAGGAAGTGTCTGTGCCAAAGTTTCAGGTGAATTCACAGAAGAGCA
>NW_027937107.1:0-221 GCF_054177405.1 Leptonychotes weddellii | reverse complement strand
CAAGTAAAAAGTGTCTATATTTAGGGGCACTTGGGTGGCTCAGTCGGTTAAGTGTCTCTGCTTTTGGCTCAGGTCATGATCCCGGGGTCCTGGGATCGAGTCCCGCATCGGGCTCCCTGCTCAGTGGGGAGCCTGCTTCTCCCTCTGCCTCCCTCTCTCTCTGTCTCTCATGAATAAATAAAAATCTTAAAAAAAAAAAGTATATATTTGGGGTGCACAAT
>NW_027937106.1:0-221 GCF_054177405.1 Leptonychotes weddellii | reverse complement strand
TGCCTGTATGCGCGGTGCTAGCGGTCTCCATCTGCCCCGTGCCGGGCTCATCACCTCCCGTGCTCTGCACAAAGTCGGGGCTTGGCCGCGCACCCCGTGTCGCACCGGCATTCTGCGCGGGAGGGAGCTGCTGTCTCCGGGTCCGGGGAGCCTGCTTCCTCTGTGTGAAGGGGGTCGTGGCAGGGCAGCGGAGACGGGGGGCTCCGGGCAGTGGAGACAGG
>NW_027937105.1:0-221 GCF_054177405.1 Leptonychotes weddellii | reverse complement strand
ATGCGTAGCAAATGGCATTTAGCATTACGATTATTGCCACCTTAGACAGTATTAACATTTTTAGGGATCTTGATGTGCATTCACTGCAAATAGTCCTCTAAAAAGGTCTTGCTGGTTTACATCCTGGCTCTTAAGGTGTCAGAGCGCCTTGCCTCTCTGACTTAAGTTCTTCTTGTATTAGGAAGACCAGGACTTCGGGCGCCTGGCTGGCTCAGTGGGTG
>NW_027937104.1:0-221 GCF_054177405.1 Leptonychotes weddellii | reverse complement strand
CAAGTAGAACAATAGTAAGTATGTTCCAAGAAGCCAAACTGTCTCACTCTCTTCAAATGGAGTGAAACACAGGACATAAATTTAGCTATTTTAAAGTACACACTTTGCTGGCCTTCGCACATTCACAAGGTTGTCAACCCCCCCTTCCCCTGCCCGTCTAGTTGCAAAAACGGTTTCTTTTTCTTTTTTTTTTTTTTTTAAAGATTTTATTTATTTATTTG
>NW_027937103.1:0-1290 GCF_054177405.1 Leptonychotes weddellii | reverse complement strand
AGCCTGGTGATGGCTATTAAAGAGAGCACGTTCTGCATGGAGCACTGGGTGTTATGCACAAACAATGAATCATGGAACACTATATCTAAAACTAATGATGTAATGTATGGGGATTAACATAACAATAAAAAATAAAATAAAATAAAAGAGAAAAAAAAGCGCTACTTCTGTTTCTGGCAATATTATGGGACTAGACAATCAAAGAAACTCCTCTGAGAATTGCACACCTAAAAATATTGGGCAGAAGGAAATTTAAACATTTTAATGCATGGCTATGCTGGTGGGAAAGAGAATTCAACAAGTAAAAGAATTCCAAAATAACAAGGAAGTCGAACTCAGAATGGTTATTGGGTAGTTATTGGGTACAGATGCTAATATTTTA
This sequence comes from Leptonychotes weddellii, assembly GCF_054177405.1. Classification (NCBI taxonomy): domain Eukaryota; kingdom Metazoa; phylum Chordata; class Mammalia; order Carnivora; family Phocidae; genus Leptonychotes; species Leptonychotes weddellii. The sequence goes on along the minus strand of NW_027937103.1, from coordinate 908 downwards.
CCTGGTGGTAACCATCAGTTCCTGTTAGGCGTTTGGGGTGTGGTTTCCAAAGTAATAATATTAGCATTACCTGGAAACTTGTTAGGAATACAAACAACTGGGACCCAGCCCCAATCTGCTGAGTTAGAAACCTGGGGGTAGGGCCCAGCAGTCTGTGTTTTAACAAGCCCTCTAGGTGATGCTGATGCACACTCAAGTTTGAGTACTGACAACTAAAAGAACAAAAATTAGAATGCAATTTTCAAACTAGCAAATAAATTTTTTTTTAAAGACCAATCTAATAAAAAAGCTGGAAAGGAGAAAAAAAGGAAGAAAGGAAAATCACTTCTCATCAGACAAATTAAAATCATAAAAATAAAAATAAATATCTTTGCAATCACAATGAAAGTAAAGGGTTAAACTCATCAGTGAAAGTATTTCTCAGACTTAAACTGAATGTCAACGTGTATTACATAGTACAACTCTATGCTTCTATACCTAGAATAAAATTATTTTCAAAGAAAGTTTGAAAGTAAAAGCATATAAAAAGACACACCCAGAAAATATTAACACGAAGTTAGTGTTCTTATATTAGTATCATATGTAATTGACTTTTTGTCAAAAGTTATTAGTTGTAAAGATCATTACCTACTGATTAAAAGAACAAACACCAGGAAGATCCTAAGTCATAAACCTAACAACACATAGAATATGTAAGTCAAAAAAATTACAGAATCACAAAGATAAAATGACAAATCTACAGTCAGATTTGCTCCGTGTGGCTTTGTTCCATAGGTAGAAGGAAGAGGAATCTCTGCTCAATACGAGATTTAAAAAGAATGATGATTTCTGTTAAGAATGAGACAGAATTTCCCAGGGAGGTTGTAAGCTCCCCTTCTCTCTTACCACACAGAGTCAAGTGGGATCCA
>NW_027937102.1:0-221 GCF_054177405.1 Leptonychotes weddellii | reverse complement strand
GCAGCTATTAAGTAGAGTAGTGATTATGCAAAGTCAGGCCCACCTGACTCCAAAACCCAAGGAAAATCTTAGTAAAGAATGTTGTAGAAGAAAAAAAACCCATAATCCTGGTATTTTGGCCCAATTTTCCTTTTTTACCATATTCTTTTCTAACTTTTGTGCATATAGGTACATACTTTTACATAATTGTATCCATTGCATATATACCATTTTATATCTTT
>NW_027937101.1:0-221 GCF_054177405.1 Leptonychotes weddellii | reverse complement strand
TCTAAAAAAATAAAAGAGGGGTGCCTGGGTGGCTCAGATGGTTGGGCGTCATGGTCCCAGGGTCCTGGGATCGAGTCCCACGTCGGGCTCCCTGCTCCTTGGGAGACTGCTTCTCTCTCTCTCTCTCTCCCCCTCTCTGTCTCTCATGAATAAATAAAATCTTTAAAAAAATAAAAGAGGGGCGCCTGGGTGGCTCAGACGGTTGGGCGTCTGCCTTCGGC
>NW_027937100.1:0-221 GCF_054177405.1 Leptonychotes weddellii | reverse complement strand
GACAAGAGCAGTATTTCCCTCGGATGGCCACGGTGAGGATGAAATGAGATATTGTACACAGCACACTTAGCGTAGGCTCAGTGCTCAAAACATTAGAGATGATGATGATGGTGGCGATGATGATGATGGTGGCATGGTGATGATGACAGTGATGATGGTGCTGGCGCCGGTGGTGATGGTGGCAATGGTAATGATGGTAGTGGTGATGGTAATGTTGATGA
>NW_027937099.1:0-221 GCF_054177405.1 Leptonychotes weddellii | reverse complement strand
GGCACACCACAAAGGACCCCCCCCTCTTCAGGCTGGCAGCTGATTAGGGAAGACACCCCCCGTGGGGTGGTGCCTCACCGAAAGCCACCTTTTTGTGCCTTCTCCTGGCTGATGATTGACAGAGGGTGCCACCTCTGGGGACACATTACATAAAGGTGTCTTTTCCTCTGATGTCACCTGGGTTTCCTGGCTCCTGTTGTTACTTTTCTTCCTCACTGCGG
>NW_027937098.1:0-221 GCF_054177405.1 Leptonychotes weddellii | reverse complement strand
CCTCCTCCCTCTCATTCTCTCTCCCTCTCAAATAAATAAATAAAATCTTTAAAAAAAAATAAAATAAAATAAAAACCCCAGTTACACAGAATTACAGATGCTTCAGATTTGACCCTGAGATCATGAAGCCTGTAAATGAAAGGACGTGAGAGTACTTCATATCTTCATATGAACCATCACAAACTCTTTCTTGAGATCGCACATCTGATTCTTTAAATACG
>NW_027937097.1:0-221 GCF_054177405.1 Leptonychotes weddellii | reverse complement strand
AATAAAAAATAAAAAAGAAATAAAAAAAAAAAAAGAAATCTGCTTTCTCTTTCAGGATTCCTCTCCCTGGATTACTGATCTCCCTGTTCCAGGACATACAAGTGAAGAGTGGGTTTTGAAATCATCCCCAAATTTGGAGTCCTCACTCCTCCCCTTACATGGAGCTTTAGTTTCACCACTTAAATTTTTGAATCTCAGTTTGCTCAATTGTAAAATGGGTA
>NW_027937096.1:0-221 GCF_054177405.1 Leptonychotes weddellii | reverse complement strand
CAGAAGTAAGATGGTGGGGGGTGCCTGGGTGGCTCAGTTGGTTAAGCGACTGCCTTCGGCTCAGGTCATGATCCTGGAGTCCCGGGATCGAGTCCCGCATCGGGCTCCCTGCTCAGCAGGGAGTCTGCTTCTCCCTCTGACCCTCCTCCCTCTCATGCTCTCTGTCTCTCATTCTCTCTCTCTCAAATAAATAAATAAAATCTTTAAAAAAAAAAAAAAAG
>NW_027937095.1:0-221 GCF_054177405.1 Leptonychotes weddellii | reverse complement strand
TGATGGCTGCATAATATTCCACTGTGTGTGTGTGTGTGTGTGTGTGTATGTGTGTGTGTGTACACCACATCTTCTTTATCCATTCATCTGTTGATGGACATCTAGGCTCTTTCCATAGTTTGGCTATTGTGGACATTGCTGCTATGAACCTTGGGGTGCATGTGCCCCTTCAGGTATGATTTTGTCATTTTAAAAGTAGCATATAAATGAAATTATACAGC
>NW_027937094.1:0-221 GCF_054177405.1 Leptonychotes weddellii | reverse complement strand
CTGTTTCTTGGCCTGCTCTGCCGCCGAAGGACACTGGGTTGTGTCTGGTTTGGGACAGTTACCGGTGGGGCTGTTGTAAACATTTGTATGCAGCTTCTTTGCGAACATGTGCCTTTATTTCTCATGGGTCATACCCAGAGTGGGGTTGGTGGTCAGAAGGTAGGTAAGTACTTGACTTCCCCAGAAATGGCGAGACTCTATCCGGAGCAGCCCCTGATGCA
>NW_027937093.1:0-221 GCF_054177405.1 Leptonychotes weddellii | reverse complement strand
TTTTTAAAGATTTTTTTTTTTTAATTTATTTGAGAGAGAGAATGAGAGAGAGAGAACACATGAGAGGGGATAGGGTCAGAGGACGAAGCAGACTCCCTGCTGAGCAGGGAGCCCGATGCGGGACTCGATCCAGGGACTCCAGGATCATGACCTGAGCCGAAGGCAGTCGCTTAACCAACTGAGCCACTCAGGCGCCCTCTTTTTTTTTTTTTTTTTAAAGA
>NW_027937092.1:0-1290 GCF_054177405.1 Leptonychotes weddellii | reverse complement strand
TGTTGAGGATTTTGGAATCCATATTCATCAGGGATATCAGTCAGAAATTCTCCTTTTTGGTGGGGTCTTTGCCTGGTTTGGGGACTAAGGTAATGCTGGCCTCATAGAATGAGTCTGGAAGCTTTCCTTCTGTTTCTATTTTTTGTAACAGCTTCAGGAGAATAGGTATTATTTCTTCTTTGAATGTTTGATAGAATTCCCCAGGGAATCCATCAAGCCCTGGACTCTTGTTTTTTGGGAGGTTTTTGATCACTGCTTCAATCTCGTGACTGGTTATTGGCCTATTCAGGTTGTCAATTTCTTCCTGTTTCAGTCTTGGGAGCTTATAGGTTTCCAGGAAGGCATCCATTTCATCCAGATTGCTCAATTTATTGGCATATAGTTGTTGATAATAACTTCTAATAATCCTTTCTATTTCCTTAGTGTTAGTCCTGATCTCTCCCCTTTCATTCATAATTTTATTAATTTGGGTCCTTTCTCTTTTCTTTTGGATAAGTCTGGTCAGTGGTTTATTGTCTTATTAATTCTTTCAAAGAACCAGTTTCTAGTTTCATTGATCTGATCTACTGTGTTTCTGGTTTCTAAGTCATTGATCTCTGCTCTAATCTTAATTATTTCTCTTCTAATGCGTGGCTTAGGCATCGTTTGTTGCTTTTTCTGTAGTTCTTTAAGGTATAACGTTAGTTGGTGAATTTGGGATTTTTCTATTTTTTTTTTTTTTTTGAGTGAGGCTTGGATGGCTATGTATTTCCCCCTTAGGATCACCTTTGCCGTATCTCATAGGTTTGGACCAATGTGTTTTCATTCTCATTGGTTTCCATGAATTGTTTAAGTTCTTTGATTTCCTGTTGACCCAAACATTCTTGAGCAGAGTGGTCTTTAGCTTCCTAGTGTTTGAATTTCTTCCAAATTTTTCCTTGTGATTGAGTTCCAGTTTTAAAGCATTATGGTCTGAGAATATGCAGGGAATAATCTCAATCTTTTCGTATCAGTTGAGACCTGATTTGTGACCCAGTATGTGGTCTATTCTGGAGAAAGTTCCATGTGTGCTCGAGAAGAATGAGTATTCTGTTGTTTTAGGGTGGAATGTTCTGTATATATCTATGAGGTCCATCTGGTCCAGTGTGTCATTCAAAGCTCTTGTTTCTTTGTTGATTTTCTGCTTAGATGATCTGTCCATTGCTGAGAGTGGAGTATTGAGGTCTCCTCCAATTAACGTATTGTTATCAATATGACTCTTTATTTTGGTTAACAGTTGGCTTATGTAGATGGCTGCTCCCATGTTGGGGG
>NW_027937091.1:0-221 GCF_054177405.1 Leptonychotes weddellii | reverse complement strand
CAGCCAATGCTTATATTTTCAGCCCCATACTTTACCTGTGATTTACTATATGTGGTGACATTGACTCCTAAATTTTTATGGGGCTTATGGTATAAATTGGTTTACTTTTCTCCTCTTTATCACCCTCTATTGCAGGTTTTTGGTGTTCAGCTTTCTCAGCTATGAGAAATCCTCCATTCATTTTCCATCGTCCAGTAATTTGTTGGCAACTCTCATCTGTG
>NW_027937090.1:0-221 GCF_054177405.1 Leptonychotes weddellii | reverse complement strand
CCAACTGAGCCACTCAGGCGCCCCTAGAATGTTGGATTTTTTAAATGTCTTTCCTGTGTCTATTGGGATTATCGTGTGTGTGTTTACTTTTGTTCCATTAATATGATTTGTTAATTCAATTTCAGATTATAAACCAAGTTTGCAAACCTGGGATAAATCCCACTAGGCTGTCATGTATAATCTTTTTTATATGATGCTGGATTCAGTGTGGTCACTTTTTA
>NW_027937089.1:0-221 GCF_054177405.1 Leptonychotes weddellii | reverse complement strand
GCCCGCCCCCATGCCACCCCCAAGGGGCACAGGGATACTGTTGGGGCCGCCTTGCAGAGGATGACCAGGTACCCCAGGCCAGCGCCCTCAGGTCTCCTCGGCTGTGCTGGTCCCCCCCCATGCCATTTCTCAGGGGCCCCAGCCCCATGGACCACACTCCAGAGGGCCCCGGGGTCAGCCTGGCTGAGCTGTCCTCAGGAACCCCTCACCGTGGCTACCAC
>NW_027937088.1:0-221 GCF_054177405.1 Leptonychotes weddellii | reverse complement strand
TACAAGGCTAATTAATAATCCGAAGCATAATCCCAACTCCTGGTATCCAAACACCTATTAAATTCTCATTCTCATATTAACAATTTTATGAAGTATGTTGTGTATTTGTGTATGTATTTAAACCTTCAAAATGACCCTAGGATTTATAATTCTTTTCACCATTGTTAAAGGGGAGAAACAAAGGATAATGAAAGTTAAGATGTGTGTGTATATGTGTATAT
>NW_027937087.1:0-221 GCF_054177405.1 Leptonychotes weddellii | reverse complement strand
AAAACTTTTCTTACAGTAACTCCATATTCGGTTACTACTCATAATGGATTCTTTCTGATAACATCTTTGTAAATGAGCAAATTAATCTCGGGAGGCACACAATGGTTTTCGCTTGGTCCAATATTTTTAACAAGCATGCCATCTGATAGAGAAATGAACATTTTAAGAGATTTGATTTCTGATTTATTGGGAGTCAGAATTGGATGATCCAAAGAAAACAT
>NW_027937086.1:0-221 GCF_054177405.1 Leptonychotes weddellii | reverse complement strand
AGCACGTGCGCAGCAAGCCCCGGAGGGAGGTGAGTTTGGTGCCTGCAGGTGCCGGAGAGTAGGGTTTTCTCGGTGGAAGGCAGTGGGAGGAAGAGGAGGATGGGGCGGGATGGCACATTTTAGAACAGAGCACACATATTCACGCTCTAGGTGACTTCACTGCTGTGGGGCAGACCCCCGCCCCCCTCAACTCCTCCAGCTTCGGAAAATTCACGCATGCA
>NW_027937085.1:0-221 GCF_054177405.1 Leptonychotes weddellii | reverse complement strand
ACAAACAGGGCAAATTATTGACGCTTGATAAGTGAATTCCTGCATCTTTTCCATAACTTTGAAAAATTTAAAAAACTGTTTAAAATGACTATCTTATGGATGGAGACAGGGTGGGAGTGAAAGCTCTCTTAGATCTTTTTGTTTCTTTAACCATGTAACCATACCGTCTATTTTTCAATTTAATAATTTTCATATGACCGTGATAACAAACACAAATTTTA
>NW_027937084.1:0-221 GCF_054177405.1 Leptonychotes weddellii | reverse complement strand
AGGGCCCGCTACCGAGAGCTGAAGGGGAGGCGCAGCCTGGAGCCCGGGGGCACCCCCGGACCCGCGAGCCGGGTCTGCAGCCGCCCAGTGTCCTACCTCGGCCGCGCCTCTCCCGCGCCGGGGCCGCCCCTTTCCTTAGGCCCCGCAGAGACGCGGCCGGCGCCCGGCGGCGGCGCCCGAAGAAGACGTGGTAGGCGGCGTAGAGGGAGAAGAGGCAGTAC
>NW_027937083.1:0-221 GCF_054177405.1 Leptonychotes weddellii | reverse complement strand
GACCAAAAAAATAAAAACCCCAAAACAAAAAACCTTTCCAAATACTTAAGTAATTCATATATATTTAATGAATTAATCTTACAAATATGTTAACTTTAGGTTCTTTTAAATGTCTAACATTACATTTGAAAAATTTCCACTTAAAATCACAACTATAAATCATTTACTTAGATTACACATTTTATTTATTTATTTATTTTTTTAGAAGATTTTATTTATTT
>NW_027937082.1:0-1290 GCF_054177405.1 Leptonychotes weddellii | reverse complement strand
GCTGGCTCCCCGGACCCCACCCCACCAGCCAGACTAACCCCTGGCGACAGACCTACAGAGAAGCCAACACAACCTACACTCCAGGCATCGTACTTCACTCCTTCTCACTTGCTGCAGGGGTTGCTTGACCATTCTAGAAGAATCCTGCTAAGTTAGGCCCCCAGTGCTGTCCATTGTTTTATAACAGTAACCTCTCCAAATTTCGAAAGGTCAGCGGACACGTTTCTGTGGACTGGCCCAGGGGCTGAACCACCTTCTGCTGCAAGCCTGGGGCTTTGTGCTCAGAGCGAATTCCTGTCATTCCTGGCTGAAGCACGACCCTCTACCTGCCCCAGCTGACCTGCACAGGAGCCCCAGCACAGGAAGAGGACAGGGGACAAGACCCTCCAGTCAGGAGCCCAATCTGCTCTCAAGGAGACATGACCACTCTCTACTAGCCTCCACAGAAGGGACAGCCCTGGAAACAAACTCAGGGGCTGCATCCTATTAAAAGGGGAACAAACAATGATCCACATGGCTTTCTGAGACCTGCGACGGAGCTGTGAGCAGGTCAGGCTGATGTGGGGGCTGGGCCGCTGCTGGGGCCCGCCAGAGACCATGGGCGACCAAGCACAAACTTCCCGGCAGAGGCCAAGTTCCCCATGTGCCTGGATTTCCGTGGAGGCAGCTGCCTCTCTCTGGGAGCACGACCTGGGACACACGAGGACGGCTCCGGGTGTGAAATGAACCCTCAGGTCTGAAAGCAAGACTGGGTGGGTCTCTCTGGCCACCAGGTCATCCCAGCCCTCAGCATGTCCCATCTCTCCCAGCAGGGACCTGGAGCCGCCCGGCCTCGCACAGGCACCATGCTCCTTAACTCGGGCACGCTGCTCAGCCCCTGAGAGCGCCAGGCCAGGCCTCCCAGATGGCGGGGGCGCCCAGAGCTTACCAGCCTCGCCGACGAACACCTCCACGGGCGCGCTGCTAGGCTCTCGCCGATGATGTTGTAGGCCGTCAGGATGACCTCATGACACCGGTGTTTCTCAGAGCTACAGGTGGAAAGAGACAGGGGTCAGCTGGCCCGGGAACACCTCGTTCTTCCCACTCCTTGAACATTTAGCTTTGCTGGGCCCTTGTAAGTCTTACCTTCCCTGGTGTCCTTGATGAAATCCCTTTTCCCTGACAACCTATCTCAAATGGCTCCTCCTCTGTGAATCCTCCCCTGATCTTCAGGGGTGCAAGACCCAAAGCCCAAGAGCACTCCATGGGCCACACCCTCTCTATTAACACCTGGGCTGCCACCCCTGTCCG
>NW_027937081.1:0-221 GCF_054177405.1 Leptonychotes weddellii | reverse complement strand
TTGTAATACATTCTTGAAGGGTTGTTAGCATTCCTCACACGATTTTGTTGGTTTCTTGTCTGCAACTACTCAATGCCGGGTTGGCTCAGGGTTCGCCCCTGTCCATTCCTTTCTCCATCTAGTCTCACTCTGTGTTGACTTGAGATAGCAGCATCTGCTAACAATTCCCGAATTTCCGTATCCGGCACGACCCCTCTGCCGGCGCTCAGACACAGGTCGAA
>NW_027937080.1:0-221 GCF_054177405.1 Leptonychotes weddellii | reverse complement strand
GCGCATGTGATAACACACACCATTCACAGCCGCGGTGGCCTGTGGCTGAGCTGCTGGGTGTGACTCCCGGGGAAGCAGCTGGAAGGCGCCCGTCATGCTGGTTGGGTCGTGCACCGTCTCTGGAGAGGCTCCTGCAAAACTCATGCCGGATGCTAAGTTGGCGCTTATTTTTTTGTGAAACTGAAAATCCTCTTCAGATTGCTTTTAGTAGCTAAAGCAGG
>NW_027937079.1:0-221 GCF_054177405.1 Leptonychotes weddellii | reverse complement strand
GAGGGGGGTGGGAGGATGGGTTAGCCTGGTGATGGGTATTGAGGAGGGCACGTTCTGCATGGAGCACTGGGTGTTATGCACAATGAATCATGGAACACTACATCTAAAACTAATGATGAAATGTATGGGGATTAACATAAGAATAAAAAAATTAAAAAAAAAAGACGACTCTGGCGACAGAGTCTAGAATGCACTGGAGAGAGCACAGACAGATGGCAGTG
>NW_027937078.1:0-221 GCF_054177405.1 Leptonychotes weddellii | reverse complement strand
GGTGGGTATTGAGGAGGGCACGTTCTGCATGGAGCACTGGGTGTTATGCACAAACAAGGAATCATGGAACACTTCATCTAAACTAATGATGTAATGTATGGGGATTAACATAAGAATAAAAAAAATGTGTGCTAGTATTTTTTTACTGGAATTACATTTAATTTATACTTTTATTAAAATCCTATATTAAGTTGAACCATCCATGAACATAGTATAACTTT
>NW_027937077.1:0-221 GCF_054177405.1 Leptonychotes weddellii | reverse complement strand
AGTTGTTGAGCCCATTGGAAATAGGGTTTTCTTGGGAAAAGAAGCTGCCCCAAGCTTCAGGCTTGTTGCCGCACATGCTTGCTTTTGCTGCTCTTTGGAGAGGCGGCATTTCAACATGGTAGCCAACAGGCAAACATTCCACTCAAAACTAACCCCAAGAGCCAGGGCTGTTTCTCTCAGAAAAGCTGTGAAGTGTGCCTCTTTCTCCCTCCGCCCCTCCA
>NW_027937076.1:0-221 GCF_054177405.1 Leptonychotes weddellii | reverse complement strand
TTTGGGTATTCCATAAACACACGTATGTGCCAGGAAGTGCTTGTATTTTGAACATTTATACCATGATATTTCCTGTTCTTCATCTGCTGCTTTCTCTGTTCCCTCCTTCATCCTTCCCTTGTCCAGAGGTAAAGGAAATGGTTTTGTTCATGATGCTAAAGCCTGCATTTCCCCTGGTTGATTCCATGCTTGCTGAAGATTTGGACAGGTGTTGTTGTTGC
>NW_027937075.1:0-221 GCF_054177405.1 Leptonychotes weddellii | reverse complement strand
TCTGAGTCAGCTTGGGCTGCTATAATAAAATACCATAAATTGGAAGTTTATTTCTCACATTTCTGGAAGCTAGCAAGTCCAAGATCAAGGTATCAGCAGATTCACTACTGGGTAAGGACCCACTTTCTGGTTCAGAGACAATCATTCTCACTTTGTCATCATATTGTGGAAAGGCCACTTTTATAAAAGCACTAATCCCACTCATGACAGCTTTGATTTAA
>NW_027937074.1:0-221 GCF_054177405.1 Leptonychotes weddellii | reverse complement strand
AGTTTTTAAGGAGTTGTAAATTAGCAATGTTAGGAATGAAAAAGAGGGCATCAACTTCAGAGCCACAGACATTGGGGGACAAAAAGAAAGAGGATATCATGAACAACTGTGTGATAAAATATTTCCAAGTTTAAATAGAATGAACAAATTTTTATAAAAACACAACTTTTCCAAATGGATATAAGAAATAGAAATTCTAATAGTTCTATAATTATTCTAAA
>NW_027937073.1:0-221 GCF_054177405.1 Leptonychotes weddellii | reverse complement strand
AATGGAAGCACCCAAATGTTCATTGATAGATGAATGTGGTATATATGTAAAATAGAATACTATTCAGCCTTAAAAAGGTAGGAAATCCTGTTATATGCTACGACATGGATGAACCTTGGGGAGAGTATGTGAAGTGAAATAAGCCAGCTGCAAAAAGACAAATACTGTATGATTCCATTTATATGAGGTATCCAAAGTAACCAGATTTAGAGAAACAGAAA
>NW_027937072.1:0-1290 GCF_054177405.1 Leptonychotes weddellii | reverse complement strand
AAAAAGATAGAGTCCTGTTTCTTTTCTCCATTCATGTCTTTCATCTCTCACTCAGTGCCTCCCACATCCGTTTCCATGAAATCTTGGTCATAGGATCTGCTGTCTACTCGTTACTTCATTATGCTTTATTAACTTCTTATAAAGCATAGACTTATCCATAAATTTCACCATCCAGGAAGGAAAAGATGAACTCTGGGCTGTCAGCTTTCCTGTTTTGAAATCTTGGTAATCCATCATCTTGTAATTCACAATTAGATACTATTTTGACCGGGTTCTTCTGTATAACACAGGTGCTGATCCTGTTCTTGGCACAGATCCTACATTCTCAGAAAATACAGTTGTCTGTATCCATCTTCTTTTACTTTAAACAGAAAGATATGTTCTTTAATAGCTCAATAAATAATTAATGGAATAAATATTTCATTACATTATTTCAAGAATACACCTGTAAAATATCAGGTAGTATTTAATTGAGTTATGAGAGACAAATAGTAGATTAGCAATTTGAATGCCATAAATTTTCAAAGCCAGTTTGTATGATATGGGAAAGCATTGTGATACAACATAAAGATGAGATGGTCTTACTTACCTCCCCACATAAACAAGCTTGGAGTAAGATAAAGGAGAAATTATATTTAATTAATTATTTTTTTTACGATTTTATTTATTTGACAGAGAGAGACACAGCGAGAGAGGGAACACAAGCAGGGGGAGTGGGAGAGGGAGAAGCAGGCTTCCCGTGGAGCAGGGAGCCTGATGTGGGCTCCATCCCAGGACCCTGGGATCATGACCTGAGCCAAAGGCAGATGCTTAACGACAGAGCCACCCAGGCGCCACCTATATTTAATTTAAATAGTGCCAATGGACAGTACATTTGGTTTGCAACTGAAAAGATTAAAAATGATTCCATAATGTTCTCTTTATTTCCTCACTGATGAAAGGAGAATGAAGATTGAGTATTAGATTGATTAAAAAATACTCAAAGCTGGCTATTTCTTTTAGAATTTCAGTTAATGGAGATCAGGTAAAAGGTCCAATTTTGGTTATTAAACTATTCCTAGTTTTCCAGCTACACATCGAAGAGGGTAGAAGTACAGAGATGTGGTTTAGGAGAGAAACAGATCCTGGCTGCTATAGAGGGGAGGGATTTATAGGTCATAGAGAAGGGCAGGTGAGGCGTACATGGAAATGCCCAAAGAGAACGTTTCCTCATACCCACTGGCTTGGAAGATGAGAGGGGCTGAATTTCATGAGTTCTTACAACAAGGGGGGCTTAAAGCCGGGAGTTCT
>NW_027937071.1:0-221 GCF_054177405.1 Leptonychotes weddellii | reverse complement strand
AAGGTTTTGTTTGTTTGGGTTCTTTTTTTTTTTTAAAGATTTTATTTATTTATTTGAGACAGAGAGAATGAGAGAGACAGAGAGCACATGAGAGGGGGGAGGGTCAGAGGGAGCAGCAGGCTCCCCGCCAAGCAGGGAGCCCGATGCGGGACTCGATCCCGGGACTCCAGGATCATGACCTGAGCCGAAGGCAGTCGCTTAACCAACTGAGCCACCCAGGC
>NW_027937070.1:0-221 GCF_054177405.1 Leptonychotes weddellii | reverse complement strand
TTACAGAGAGAGAGACAGCGAGAGAGGGAGAGGCAGGCTTCCAGAGGAGCAGGGAGCCTAATATGGGACTCGATCCCAGCACCCTGGGATCAGGACCTGAGCGGAAGGCAGACGCTTAATGACTAAGCCACCAAGGTGCTCCCCCCAAACAAACTTCTTAAAAGTACTGTCTATACATGTATCATATGATCTCACTGATTTGAGGAATTCTTAATTGCAGG
>NW_027937069.1:0-221 GCF_054177405.1 Leptonychotes weddellii | reverse complement strand
ATGAAGACTATATAAGTGATCATTGTTTTTTTGTAACAGGTCCATGTCCACATGCAGGGACAGGAAGCCCTCTTTTCTGAGAATATGCCCTTAAAAGAAGTCATTGTCCATCTAACAAAACAGCTGTCAAAAGCATCCCCAGCAGGGACAAATATGAGGATGCCCTCCTGGACTCCCCAAGATACTTCCTTGGAAACAGCACAAGGTGAGTGGGGTAAGCC
>NW_027937068.1:0-221 GCF_054177405.1 Leptonychotes weddellii | reverse complement strand
ATCTTCCAACCTTACCAAAGATACTATATCAACCATTTGAGATTTTCTTTTGTTACTTGAAATGGCCAAACTGTTGCATTCTTTTTTTTTTATTCTTATGTTAATCCCCATACATTACATCATTAGTTTTAGATGTAGTGTTCCATGATTCATTGTTTGTGCATAACACCCAGTGCTCCATGCAGAATGTGCCCTCCTCAATACCCATCACCAGGCTAACC
>NW_027937067.1:0-221 GCF_054177405.1 Leptonychotes weddellii | reverse complement strand
GTATTGTTGGATCCTATTAGCTAGGATTTTGTTGAGGATTTTGGAATCCATATTCATCAGGGATATCAGTCTGAAATTCTCGTTTTTGATGATGTCTTTGCCTGGATTGGGCATCAAGGTAATGCTGGCCTCATAAAATGAGTCTGGATGCTTTCCTTCTGATTTTATTTTTTTAAACAGCTTCAGGAGAATAGGTATTATTTCTTCCTTGAATGTCTGGT
>NW_027937066.1:0-221 GCF_054177405.1 Leptonychotes weddellii | reverse complement strand
CAAAGTTGTCAGGAAACAGCACTGTTACTTAATCAAAAGATTAATGGGAAGTAAAACTGGACCACGTTTTCATTAGTCTAAGAAAGTGTTGCATGAGATGAAGGTTCTGAGTCATTACTTTTCATGAATTTGCTAAAGTTTCTGGTTATAATTGTATTTAAAATATTTGATTTAGATTCTTAGAAATTGAAACTGTATAAATAGATATAGACAGTAATAGA
>NW_027937065.1:0-221 GCF_054177405.1 Leptonychotes weddellii | reverse complement strand
TCCAGGGCGTGTGGTCACCACTAGGGCACGGGCCTGGCCTGCAGGGGCTGCCGGACACGGGCCACCGGGGGCCACGCCGAGTGGGATCCTGGCTGGTCCCTGCAACCCCCTCAGCTCCTGCAAGGCAAAGCGTGTGTCTGCATCTCAGAGAGGACTCAGGCTCAGGTTCCCCCAGTCACCCAGGGCTGGGGGTGTGGCCAAGAGCCTGCGTTCCCACCTGG
>NW_027937064.1:0-221 GCF_054177405.1 Leptonychotes weddellii | reverse complement strand
CCTGCTCGTACTCTCTTGCTCTCTTTCCCTCAAATAAAGAAAATATTTAAAAAAAAATAAAATTAACAATAAGATTTACTTATTTATTTTAGAGGACAGAGAGAGAGAGTGGGGGGAGGGGCAGAGGGAGAGAGAGAGACTCTCAGGCAGACTCCCTGACGAGTGCAGAACATGACACAGGGCTCTCAGTCTCATGACTCTGAGATCATGACCTGAGCTGA
>NW_027937063.1:0-221 GCF_054177405.1 Leptonychotes weddellii | reverse complement strand
CCCCGGAATTCCTCCCTCCCCATGGAAGACAACCTTCCGAGGGCGGTGACGGTCACTGGCTGTGTTCTCACGCCGGGCGTGCTTCTCCCGCCATCCTGGCCTCCCTCACCTCTTGCCGCCTCTCCTGCCTTCATTTCTCTTATTAACTGGACTTTTCTTCCCAAGTTACATGCCCTGCGGTACCCGTGCGGCAACCTTGCGAAGGCCGGACACCAGTTCCG
>NW_027937062.1:0-1290 GCF_054177405.1 Leptonychotes weddellii | reverse complement strand
GTTCAGTATCGGCCAGTACCACTTTGACAAATTGAGTGTCTCGGCTATTGTCGTCAGCCACCGCAGTTGCTGTATCGCTACCTCCTGTTACCGATTTACCCGTCTGCATGGCGGTCATTGGATCCATCCCAAATACCAACCATAAAATCAAACCAATAATAATTCCGCCAATACCACCACCGACTTTTTTGCCACCACTTGTTCTTACGTTAGAGCTGCCTCGTCTGCCTTGCCATTTCATGATTAGTCACCTTGATATACTGTTACATAATTTATTGATATACAATTTATTGATATACGATGTATTAATTTTATAGCATCTTAGTTCTATTTGTTTAATTTTGTTTATCCAAGCCTATTTATCCGTTCCGTTTATCGGTTATATTGATTTATCAGTTATATTGAAAAGTCGAATAAGCAAACAGACTTTGACAGGTCATCATTATTGAAATACCAAATGGTCTACCTTTTGCTTTTGCTTAGATTTAGCTGTTTAGTATAACTTGAACCGACACCAAACCTATCTAATTTTGCTCAGGTTTTTATAATATTTATGTAGTTACCCAATAGGTTAAAAAATAAACTGGCGAAAAAATATTTTAAACACAAAAGATTATCATTCTATAAAAAACATGTTTATTATTAAAAAGGTCTTACAAAATAAATACTTATGATTATTTAAATAATTAAACATAACGATAAATAATTATTAACGCTTACTAATTGTAATTTATTGTAAATATTATTTTTTATGTCATAAATATGATGTATAGTTCGCATCGGATTTTGACATACTCTTTTTATTACTATTATTAATGGATGGATGTTTAAATAATCAATATGATTTTCATCTTATATCATTATTTAAATGCGCCGTTATTTAGTGACTATCGTGATTAAAAATATACTATTTATTATATTTTTGATTTAAAAGACATTTATGTCAAAGCTATATTTTAATTGGAGAGTTATTATGAAACTTAAATTACTTGTACTTTCAGGTTTAGTAGCGGCTACTATGGGTATGACCGCTTGTAATGGCAATAAAGACAACGCTGTTGAAGATACACCTGTTGAATCAAATGATACAGGTACTGTTGTTGTAGATCCTGTTACTGACGACACTGTTGTTACTGATGATACAGTAATGACTGATACACATGACGCCGCTACCGATGCAGGTCATGCTGCTGTTAACGGTGCAAATGATGCTATGACTGCTGGTACTGACGCTATGGCTGCTGGTACTGATGCTATGGCTACTGGTACTAGCAATGTTGTAGAGGGTGC
>NW_027937061.1:0-221 GCF_054177405.1 Leptonychotes weddellii | reverse complement strand
TAGGCCTGTTTGCATAGAAAGCGCAGTCTTGTAAGTTAGCTCATGGTTTTATCTTGGGGCGCTTGGGGGATAAGGGAATTACCTCCCAAGCTACCCTTTGCTGCTACCACTGATTAGCATACCACGGAAGGAACGTCTTTAGTTTCCCAACCATTTCCTACCATTCTTCACAAATACGGTCAGCACCTATGTATTAATGCTGGTTGCCTGAAGACAAATCC
>NW_027937060.1:0-221 GCF_054177405.1 Leptonychotes weddellii | reverse complement strand
TTATTAAAACCAGTGAGGAGACGTTGTTGGGTGCCAGGGAGGTGCCAGGGAGAGGTGAAGGAGAGGCTGAACGAGGCCAGTGGCTGAGGGATGGAGAGGAGGGGATCTGGTTTCTTTGAGAGGCTCCATGCCCTGTGATCCTCCCTCACTGGAGCCCCCCTTTACCTCCTTTCCGCCCTGGGAACTCGGTTTAAACCCGCGGGCGTGTCCCTATCTGGCCA
>NW_027937059.1:0-221 GCF_054177405.1 Leptonychotes weddellii | reverse complement strand
ATCTTTAAAAAAAAAAAAAAAGAAGAAGTCTGTATGATTCTGTCAAAGTTAGGTAAATAAAGGGTCAAACTGGCCTGACTTCACAAGCCTCTGCCTTCCTTCTTGGTGGATAACAAAACCCCGAAAGATAGAGTGGGGGACAGAGGCTAATCAAAAAGAGGAAAACTGGCTGAATCTTGCCAGCTTGCAGCAAGAGAGAAAAGAGGAGCCCAGTGTGACAT
>NW_027937058.1:0-221 GCF_054177405.1 Leptonychotes weddellii | reverse complement strand
AAAACAAAATTAATAAACAGACGCACGGGTAGGTGATCAGTTCTGGCCAAGGAGACATAAAGAGAGACCTGCTGGGGACTTCTGGGAGAATATTTTTCCTCACTCTTTTTTGTTTTTTAATATTTTATTTATTTATTTAACAGAGAGTGAGAGCGCACAAGCCGGGGGAGCAGCAGGCTTCCCGCGGAGCAGGGAGCCCTATGCGGGGCTCGATCCCAGGA
>NW_027937057.1:0-221 GCF_054177405.1 Leptonychotes weddellii | reverse complement strand
TCCCTGGTGTACAATAAACTCCGGAGGCCCGGCAGCACCAGGCTTCCCTGAGACAATGCATGGGGTCCAAGGGGAGGCTCATTACGAACAATCCTTGCCTTGACCTCTGGGCATTCCCTGGAGGACTGGCCTTTGGGGAAGTTCGGCCAACATGAGTTACACATTTACCATACCAGCATTTGTAGGAGCTCTCACAGTGATGACCCAGTGCCAGTGCTTAA
>NW_027937056.1:0-221 GCF_054177405.1 Leptonychotes weddellii | reverse complement strand
GTGGCTACTGGGAGGCTCCAGGTGGGAGGAGCCTGGGGATTCAGGAGCCTCCGGCTCGGCGCGGGAGAGCAAGGCTACACCTCAGGCTGGCCAGGCCGCCTGGAGGAGCGGTTCCGTCTCAGAGTGGCCCTGGCCTCACTCCTCGGATTCCCAACCCCGAGCCTGCGCCCCCTGAAGGAGCAGCAAGGTGGTGGGGAGGTGGGAGAGAGACGCAGGATCTC
>NW_027937055.1:0-221 GCF_054177405.1 Leptonychotes weddellii | reverse complement strand
CTGGGAACACTGTGTTTCCCTCTGAAGAGGCTGTGGGTGTTGCAGTTACTAGAGCCGTAGTTTTCTCACTTGGGGTGTAACAGACCTGGAGGGCTAGCGAAAATAGAGCTGCCGCATCTCACCCCCGTAGAATAGGATTTGGGAGATCGGTCCTGTGCTTGGTTTCCTTTCTTGCTAGATCATGGCTACCTACGGTACTTCTTTTGAGTTTATAATTGGGT
>NW_027937054.1:0-221 GCF_054177405.1 Leptonychotes weddellii | reverse complement strand
CGCGAGGGTGAGTGTGGGGGTGTGTGCGCGTGCGCGAGGGTGAGTGCGGGTGTGTGTGCGCGTGAGGGTGAGTGCAGGTGTGTATGTGTGCGCACGAGGGTGAGTGCGGGTGTGTGTGTGTGTGTGTGTGTGTCGGGGGCGGGGGGTGTGCGCGAGCCCGCCCAACCGCGCTCCCCTTCCCCCCCTCCGCAGAATGTGCCCGCAGGATGAAGAAATGCATC
>NW_027937053.1:0-221 GCF_054177405.1 Leptonychotes weddellii | reverse complement strand
CTCTAAGTTATTTTGGTGTCCAGAAAATTCTGTGATGCCGTTGGATGTGGCGAGGATCCCCAGGCTCCGTACGAGACCCAAGCATGAGGCAGAAGCTCTGCTGGGCATCTGAGTCCCTCTGCCGTAGTCCCTCCATGTCCAGCCCCCGCCCCCCGCCGCCGCCCCGAGTCATGGGGAAGATGGGTTTAGACAAGCCAGTAAGTGCCCATCATGGCCCTCGG
>NW_027937052.1:0-221 GCF_054177405.1 Leptonychotes weddellii | reverse complement strand
AGTTGTTGCTCTTCTTTTCTTTGATCTCCTGTTGAGTTTGTAGGTGTTCAGAATGGTTTGATCCCTATCCAGCTGAATTCCTGAGAGGAGACGAAATCCAGGTCTCCTACTCCTCCGCCATCTTGCTCCGCCCCCCCTTGTTTATTTTTTTAAAGATTTTATTTGTGAGAGAGAGTGAACACAAGTAGGGGGAGCAGCAGAGGAAGAGGGAGGGAGAGAAG
>NW_027937051.1:0-1291 GCF_054177405.1 Leptonychotes weddellii | reverse complement strand
TACAAAAGCCCTGGGGTGATTCGAGGAACCCCAATAATCAAGTCTGTAAAAATGGCATAAAAAGATGGGAGGAAGGCAAGATGAGGCAGAGGGATCGTGGGGCTCAGTTCTCTGAGACTGAGGGGCAGGGGCAGATCCCTGGGGTCAGACCCAGGATGCACAGGGAGCCAGGGGGGTCCGGGGAAATGGCCCTCTCCCTCCTGCGGGAACCTCAAAGGGTTAGCAGCATCCCCCTTTTTACAGATGGGGAAGCTGAGGCTCGGAGAGGTGGGAGCAGCTTGTCCAGATGACCAGGATTTAAGCCCAGGCCCTCAGGCTCTGGAGTCTGCCCTCTTAACCACGGCACGGGAGCCTCCCAATCTCTAGTCGGCTCTGAGTTTTGGGCTAACTGTGCTCCACCTTCCCTAATGTAGATTTTAAATGGACTCCCCATCCACCCTTTTTTTTTTTTTTTTAGCTGAATCTGTTTCTGCACAAAGGAAACTATATATCATAGCAGAAATGGAAAACCTATGTCTTTATCATCAATCAAAGATAATGGTGGAAATAAATACAGTAAGAGCTGAACAATGTCATTACATGCTTGCCAGATCCTCTTGCGGGTCCGGCCCAGAAGCAGAGCCCTGTTGGGGCTTGAAACGGACACGAGAGAGAGCTAGCTAGCCAGGTGGTGAGGGACATGTCAGGAGCAACGGAGCTTTTCCCCTTGAGATGCTCAGAGCAGCTGCGAGAGAATCCCTGTAGGGAAAACTGCCTCTCCGTGACCTGATGCCCTGTGTTACCTGGAACAATCCAGAGTCCTCGAGTCTCCCAGCAGCTGGAGCAGGCCACTCCACCCCTGGCCAGATGCTTCTCAGCTCCTTCTGGTGCTTGTAGACCCTGCATCCACAGACCCCGCGTGTCCATGCCTAGGTTCGGGTCGGAGGGGGGGATGCTGGCAACAGAGCCCTGACCGTCCCTCTCACCTTCTGCTTCTCCCTGGCAGAGCCCCCTGGGGCAGGGTATACAGCTGGTGCTCAGCCAGGCCTCTCCAGAGCCTGAGCTGCAGAGACTCAGCGTCCGGCCACCAGCTCCCACAGGGATGGGCCTGCCAAGGTGGGGTGGGCAGGACTGAGCTGGGGGCTCTTGAGACTCGATGCCTCCCCTGGCTGAACTGCGGTCAGGCCACGTGGGCACCCCAAATAGTCTTGGCTCCTGTGTTTGGGGGCTGCCCACCCAAGCCAGGCGCTCCCCACGCATCCTCATCTCTTGCAAATACCTGGCTCAGGCCTCTGGATGCAGCTGCCATTTT
>NW_027937050.1:0-221 GCF_054177405.1 Leptonychotes weddellii | reverse complement strand
GAAGGAGCTCATGGGGCCATGGGGGCTGCAAGGCAGAGCGTCTCAGGGTGGCGCCCCCAACTGCCGAGGGGGTTCAGGGAGAGGGGGGCTTTGCGGTGGGGGTTGTCGGGGCGCTCCTCGGTCTGAGGCGGCATTTCAGATGGGCCTTCACAAACCTTGATGTTTGGGGCTTGGAACAAAGGGCGCTCAATCTGCTGAATGGTGGGCGTGATGTGGGAGGC
>NW_027937049.1:0-221 GCF_054177405.1 Leptonychotes weddellii | reverse complement strand
TATTTAGTGGTTACAAAATAAGAATCTATAGCCAAGTTGGTTTCAATGGTGGCTTCGTCATGTCATTGTTGTGTGATCCTGGAAAGAGTGCTTCATTCTTTTTTTTTTTTTAATTTTTTTATTCTTATGTTAATCCCCATACATTACATCATTAGCTTTAGATGTAGTGTTCCATGATTCATTGTTTGTGCATAACACCAATGCTCCATGCAGAATGTGCC
>NW_027937048.1:0-221 GCF_054177405.1 Leptonychotes weddellii | reverse complement strand
ATGAAGACTATATAAGTGATCGTTGTTTTTTTGTAACAGGTCCATGTCCACATGCAGGGACAGGAAGCCCTCTTTTCTGAGAATATGCCCTTAAAAGAAGTCATTGTCCATCTAACAAAACAGCTGTCAAAAGCATCCCCAGCAGGGACAAATATGAGGATGCCCTCCTGGACTCCCCAAGATACTTCCTTGGAAACAGCACAAGGTGAGTGGGGTAAGCC
>NW_027937047.1:0-221 GCF_054177405.1 Leptonychotes weddellii | reverse complement strand
CTGGGAACACTGTGTTTCCCTTTGAAGAGGCTGTGGGTGTTGCAGTTACTAGAGCCGTAGTTTTCTCACTTGGGGTGTAACAGACCTGGAGGGCTAGCGAAAATAGAGCTGCCGCATCTCACCCCCGTAGAATAGGATTTGGGAGATCGGTCCTGTGCTTGGTTTCCTTTCTTGCTAGATCATGGCTACCTACGGTACTTCTTTTGAGTTTATAATTGGGT
>NW_027937046.1:0-221 GCF_054177405.1 Leptonychotes weddellii | reverse complement strand
CTCTAAGTTATTTCGGTGTCCGGAAAATTCTGTGATGCCGTTGGATGTGGCGAGGATCCCCAGGCTCCGTACGAGACCCAAGCATGAGGCAGAAGCTCTGCTGGGCATCTGAGTCCCTCTGCCGTAGTCCCTCCATGTCCAGCCCCCGCCCCCCGCCGCCGCCCCGAGTCATGGGGAAGATGGGTTTAGACAAGCCAGTAAGTGCCCATCATGGCCCTCGG
>NW_027937045.1:0-221 GCF_054177405.1 Leptonychotes weddellii | reverse complement strand
TTTGTTTGGGTTCTTTTTTTTTTTTTTTTTTTTTAAAGATTTTATTTATTTATTTGAGACAGAGAGAATGAGAGAGACAGAGAGCACATGAGAGGGGGGAGGGTCAGAGGGAGCAGCAGGCTCCCCGCCAAGCAGGGAGCCCGATGCGGGACTCGATCCCGGGACTCCAGGATCATGACCTGAGCCGAAGGCAGTCGCTTAACCAACTGAGCCACCCAGGC
>NW_027937044.1:0-221 GCF_054177405.1 Leptonychotes weddellii | reverse complement strand
GTCTTCAGAGTTCATTTCAAAGCTTTTTTCATGAAATAATCTCACCAGTAAAAAGTAATCACCTCGGGGCACCTGGGTGGCTCAGTTGTTAAGCGACTGCCTTTGGCTCAGGTCATGATCCCAGGGTGCTGGGATTGAGCCCCGCATCGGGCTCCCTGCTCTGCGGGAAGCCTGCTTCTCCCTCTCCCACTCCCCCTGCGGGTGTTCCCTCTCTCGCTGTG
>NW_027937043.1:0-221 GCF_054177405.1 Leptonychotes weddellii | reverse complement strand
CCCCGGAATTCCTCCCTCCCCGTGGAAGACAACCTTCCGAGGGCGGTGACGGTCACTGGCTGTGTTCTCACGCCGGGCGTGCTTCTCCCGCCATCCTGGCCTCCCTCACCTCTTGCCGCCTCTCCTGCCTTCATTTCTCTTATTAACTGGACTTTTCTTCCCAAGTTACATGCCCTGCGGTACCCGTGCGGCAACCTTGCGAAGGCCGGACACCAGTTCCG
>NW_027937042.1:0-221 GCF_054177405.1 Leptonychotes weddellii | reverse complement strand
ATGCCTGGCAATGGAAATCATCCTTTTAAAAAGCAAAGGGAAGAAATAAACTGGGTTTTGTTTATGCCTTGGAGGAAAAATGCTTTATTCATTGTAATTAAGATTTGTTGGTATTATCTGATTAGAAAAGGGAGAGAATGCTGTAGTATAAAATTTCTAAAGAAATATTGCTGCGTCTTTGGGGTAAATACTCAGAAGTGCAATTGCTGGGTCATAGGGTA
>NW_027937041.1:0-221 GCF_054177405.1 Leptonychotes weddellii | reverse complement strand
CTGTTTCTTGGCCTGCTCTGCTGCCGAAGGACACTGGGTTGTGTCTGGTTTGGGACAGTTACCGGTGGGGCTGTTGTAAACATTTGTATGCAGCTTCTTTGCGAACATGTGCCTTTATTTCTCATGGGTCATACCCAGAGTGGGGTTGGTGGTCAGAAGGTAGGTAAGTACTTGACTTCCCCAGAAATGGCGAGACTCTATCCGGAGCAGCCCCTGATGCA
>NW_027937040.1:0-1291 GCF_054177405.1 Leptonychotes weddellii | reverse complement strand
GACGGCCAGTGCTGGGGCTCGCCCCCACCTCCGCCGCCGCCGGCCGCCGGCCCTAGGCCGGCCAGCACGCAGCCCAGCACCTCGGACGGCAGGTGGAAGAAGTCGCTGCGCCCTGGCGCCAACGAGTCCGCGCCCGCCGTGATGGTGCGGCCCTCGTCGAGCAGGAAGACGCGGCTCTCCTGCGCCTGCTGGCTGACCACGCGGCAGCGGTGCCACATGAGCCCCACCTGCACCAGGCACAGCTCGCCCGGTGAGGCCGAGGCGCCGCCCAGCGCCCACGGGCCGCGCGTGGCCGCCGCTTCCTGAATCTCCCGGCTCAGCCGCACGTACTCCTCCCGCCGCTGGCCCACCAGCCCCCAGAGCTGCACGGGGATCACCTCAGGGTGCACGTCCACGAACGACACCCGCAGGACCAACGAGGCGCCCGGCGTGGGCAGCCCGGGCGTGGAGCACATCTCCGAGGCGCGGCGCTGCCGTCGGCCCCCGAGCGGTCGGGGCGGCGCGTCCGGCCCGCCCACGCCCACGCCCCCGCGCCCGCTGGATAGCCCCGCAGACCCAGGCTCAAGGCACAGAGGGACCGGGAGAGACGCCTGGCGAGGCGTCCCCTCGGCGACTCGCCCGACGCCGCGCTCCCCGGACTCGCGCCGACTGGTAAGACCGGCGGCGGGACCAACCGCCCACGGTCGCGCCGCGCAGGCATTTGCTGCGCGCGGCGCCCGGCTTCCGGGCGCGGGAGGCGGGCCGGGCCGGCCGGCGCGTCGCAGGGGAGCCGGACCCCCGGGGAGGGCGGAGGCGAGGCCGGGCGGAAGGGGCTTCGAGGGCCGTTCCGCGGCCCACGCGGTGGCAGCTTCTCAGAGCGCCTTCCACCGTGGAGGACGCGGAGGGAAGGCCTGGCAGAGGGCGGGGCGCTGGGAACACCCCTGAGTTGCTTGCCTTTCGGCCGGCCGCGTAGTACTGAGCGAGCCCCGTGTGCCCGGCGCGGTGCTAGGCTGCGGAGAAACGGGAAGGAGACCTGCAGGCGCCAAAGGCACGTGCCCGGGGCGTTAGGGCCCGAACTCTCAAGAGGGCCCCGCGCTCCCGGGCTGAGGCTGGGGCGGAGCGAATGCCCTTGCGCCCCGCGGCGGAGGGGGTGGCTTGTGCACCTTTAGGGTTGTGACCCCCAGCAAGTTGCGTACCCTCTTCCATGAACCCGTTCGGTCACTTGAATTGATAGAGTTGTTGGGAGGGTTACAATAAAGTAAGAATATACTTGGAGACTGTTAAATCTTCCTTCTCCACAATTACTGGTCTG
>NW_027937039.1:0-221 GCF_054177405.1 Leptonychotes weddellii | reverse complement strand
TAGGCCTGTTTGCATAGAAAGTGCAGTCTTGTAAGTTAGCTCATGGTTTTATCTTGGGGCGCTTGGGGGATAAGGGAATTACCTCCCAAGCTACCCTTTGCTGCTACCACTGATTAGCATACCACGGAAGGAACGTCTTTAGTTTCCCAACCATTTCCTACCATTCTTCACAAATACGGTCAGCACCTATGTATTAATGCTGGTTGCCTGAAGACAAATCC
>NW_027937038.1:0-221 GCF_054177405.1 Leptonychotes weddellii | reverse complement strand
AAAAATGAGTAGCTTACAGGGTGCCTGGGTGGCTCAGTCAGTTAAGCGACTGCCTTCGGCTCAGGTCATGATCCTGGAGTCCGGGGATCGAGTCCCACATCAGGCTCCCTGCTCGGCGGGGAGTCTGCTTCTCCCTCTGACCCTCCCCCCTCTCATGCTATCCTTCTCTCTCCCTCTCAATAAATAAAATCTTTAAATAAATAAATAAATAAATAAATAAA
>NW_027937037.1:0-221 GCF_054177405.1 Leptonychotes weddellii | reverse complement strand
TACATCAAAAAAAAAAAGAAGATGTGGTATATATATACAATGGAATATTACTCAGCCATCAGAAGGGATGAATACCCACTATTTGCATTGACATGGATGGAACTGGAGGGGATTATGCTAAGTGAAATAAGTCAAGCAGAGAAAGACAATTATCATACGGTTTCACTCATATGTGGAATATAAGGAATAGTGCAAAGGACCACAGAGGAAGGGAGGGAAAA
>NW_027937036.1:0-221 GCF_054177405.1 Leptonychotes weddellii | reverse complement strand
CCTTCCTCACTCTGCTGTGTGCCTCAGGAAGCCAAGCAGCATGTACCATATCAATGGGATCCCTTGCTTTCTGGTTTCTAGTTGGATTTTTTTTTTTATTCTTATGTTAATCCCCATACATTACATCATTAGTTTTAGATGAAGTGTTCCATGATTCATTGTTTGTGCATAACACCCAGTGCTCCATGCAGAACGTGCCGTCCTCAATACCCATCACCAGG
>NW_027937035.1:0-221 GCF_054177405.1 Leptonychotes weddellii | reverse complement strand
TGGAGGCTGTCCCCAGGGACTCTGTGTCCCACCAGGTCCGTGGGAGCCCTGAGAAGCCCAGCAGACACTAAGTGACCGCATCTTGCTGGGACGTTTGTCACAGGAAAATCTGATGGATTGATGTAATCAGGAAGTGAATGAGTTGTTACCCTTTCTTTGGCCCAGTGTGTACAGAGTGTTGATTTCCCCAAAGTCAAAAGCTCCTGAATGTCCTTAGGATT
>NW_027937034.1:0-221 GCF_054177405.1 Leptonychotes weddellii | reverse complement strand
ACAAACAGGGCAAATTATTGATGCTTGATAAGTGAATTCCTGCATCTTTTCCATAACTTTGAAAAATTTAAAAAACTGTTTAAAATGACTATCTTATGGATGGAGACAGGGTGGGAGTGAAAGCTCTCTTAGATCTTTTTGTTTCTTTAACCATGTAACCATACCGTCTATTTTTCAATTTAATAATTTTCATATGACCGTGATAACAAACACAAATTTTA
>NW_027937033.1:0-221 GCF_054177405.1 Leptonychotes weddellii | reverse complement strand
AGCGGAGGGGCTTAGGGCCACCCGAGGTTGACTAGCCATGCATCACTAGGGGAGGCAATCATGATCTACGGTTTAAAATGAATTGGCCGGGGCGCCTGGGTGGCTCAGTTGGTTAAGCGACTGCCTTCGGCTCAGGTCGTGATCCTGGAGTCCCGGGATCGAGTCCCACATCGGGCTTCCTGCTCAACAGGGAGTCTGCTTCTCCCTCTGACCCTCCCCCC
>NW_027937032.1:0-221 GCF_054177405.1 Leptonychotes weddellii | reverse complement strand
ACACCACAAAGGACCCCCCCCTCCTCTTCAGGCTGGCAGCTGATTAGGGAAGACACCCCCCGTGGGGTGGTGCCTCACCGAAAGCCACCTTTTTGTGCCTTCTCCTGGCTGATGATTGACAGAGGGTGCCACCTCTGGGGACACATTACATAAAGGTGTCTTTTCCTCTGATGTCACCTGGGTTTCCTGGCTCCTGTTGTTACTTTTCTTCCTCACTGCGG
>NW_027937031.1:0-221 GCF_054177405.1 Leptonychotes weddellii | reverse complement strand
TACAAGGCTAATTAATAATCCAAAGCATAATCCCAACTCCTGGTATCCAAACACCTATTAAATTCTCATTCTCATATTAACAATTTTATGAAGTATGTTGTGTATTTGTGTATGTATTTAAACCTTCAAAATGACCCTAGGATTTATAATTCTTTTCACCATTGTTAAAGGGGAGAAACAAAGGATAATGAAAGTTAAGATGTGTGTGTATATGTGTATAT
>NW_027937030.1:0-1291 GCF_054177405.1 Leptonychotes weddellii | reverse complement strand
CAGACCAGTAATTGTGGAGAAGGAAGATTTAACAGTCTCCAAGTATATTCTTACTTTATTGTAACCCTCCCAACAACTCTATCAATTCAAGTGACCGAACGGGTTCATGGAAGAGGGTAAGCAACTTGCTGGGGGTCACAACCCTAAAGGTGCACAAGCCACCCCCTCCGCCGCGGGGCGCAAGGGCATTCGCTCCGCCCCAGCCTCAGCCCGGGAGCGCGGGGCCCTCTTGAGAGTTCGGGCCCTAACGCCCCGGGCACGTGCCTTTGGCGCCTGCAGGTCTCCTTCCCGTTTCTCCGCAGCCTAGCACCGCGCCGGGCACACGGGGCTCGCTCAGTACTACGCGGCCGGCCGAAAGGCAAGCAACTCAGGGGTGTTCCCAGCGCCCCGCCCTCTGCCAGGCCTTCCCTCCGCGTCCTCCACGGGGGAAGGCGCTCTGAGAAGCTGCCACCGCGTGGGCCGCGGAACGGCCCTCGAAGCCCCTTCCGCCCGGCCTCGCCTCCGCCCTCCCCGGGGGTCCGGCTCCCCTGCGACGCGCCGGCCGGCCCGGCCCGCCTCCCGCGCCCGGAAGCCGGGCGCCGCGCGCAGCAAATGCCTGCGCGGCGCGACCGTGGGCGGTTGGTCCCGCCGCCGGTCTTACCAGTCGGCGCGAGTCCGGGGAGCGCGGCGTCGGGCGAGTCGCCGAGGGGACGCCTCGCCAGGCGTCTCTCCCGGTCCCTCTGTGCCTTGAGCCTGGGTCTGCGGGGCTATCCAGCGGGCGCGGGGGCGTGGGCGTGGGCGGGCCGGACGCGCCGCCCTGACCGCTCGGGGGTCGACGGCAGCGCCGCGCCTCGGAGATGTGCTCCACGCCCGGGCTGCCCACGCCGGGCGCCTCGTTGGTCCTGCGGGTGTCGTTCGTGGACGTGCACCCTGAGGTGATCCCCGTGCAGCTCTGGGGGCTGGTGGGCCAGCGGCGGGAGGAGTACGTGCGGCTGAGCCGGGAGATTCAGGAAGCGGCGGCCACGCGCGGCCCGTGGGCGCTGCGCGGCGCCTCGGCCTCACCGGGCGAGCTGTGCCTGGTGCAGGTGGGGCTCATGTGGCACCGCTGCCGCGTGGTCAGCCAGCAAGCGCAGGAGAGCCGCGTCTTCCTGCTCGACGAGGGCCGCACCATCACGGCGGGCGCGGACTCGTTGGCGCCAGGGCGCAGCGACTTCTTCCACCTGCCGTCCGAGGTGCTGGGCTGCGTGCTGGCCGGCCTAGGGCCGGCGGCCGGCGGCGGCGGAGGTGGGGGCGAGCCCCAGCACTGGCCGTC
>NW_027937029.1:0-221 GCF_054177405.1 Leptonychotes weddellii | reverse complement strand
AAAATCTTTAAAAAAAAAAAAAAAGAAGTCTGTATGATTCTGTCAAAGTTAGGTAAATAAAGGGTCAAACTGGCCTGACTTCACAAGCCTCTGCCTTCCTTCTTGGTGGATAACAAAACCCCGAAAGATAGAGTGGGGGACAGAGGCTAATCAAAAAGAGGAAAACTGGCTGAATCTTGCCAGCTTGCAGCAAGAGAGAAAAGAGGAGCCCAGTGTGACAT
>NW_027937028.1:0-221 GCF_054177405.1 Leptonychotes weddellii | reverse complement strand
GCGCATGTGATAACACACACCGTTCACAGCCGCGGTGGCCTGTGGCTGAGCTGCTGGGTGTGACTCCCGGGGAAGCAGCTGGAAGGCGCCCGTCATGCTGGTTGGGTCGTGCACCGTCTCTGGAGAGGCTCCTGCAAAACTCATGCCGGATGCTAAGTTGGCGCTTATTTTTTTGTGAAACTGAAAATCCTCTTCAGATTGCTTTTAGTAGCTAAAGCAGG
>NW_027937027.1:0-221 GCF_054177405.1 Leptonychotes weddellii | reverse complement strand
AGGACCCCTGAGCAGGGTCCCTGCGCCAGGACTGATTCGTGGTGCGCTGCAGAAAAGCACACTGACAAAATCACAGACAGAAGGAAGCTAGTGCGGCCTTCGCTTATTTATCCAAGGCCGTTCATGCACAAGCCACATGGCGTTCAGCAGAGGCCACACGCTCAGTGTTAGAGCACCAATGCTGCACGGGGGAGGGGAGTGGGGCAGGGGGAGACGCTGGG
>NW_027937026.1:0-221 GCF_054177405.1 Leptonychotes weddellii | reverse complement strand
CCAACTGAGCCACTCAGGCGCTCCTAGAATGTTGGATTTTTTAAATGTCTTTCCTGTGTCTATTGGGATTATCGTGTGTGTGTTTACTTTTGTTCCATTAATATGATTTGTTAATTCAATTTCAGATTATAAACCAAGTTTGCAAACCTGGGATAAATCCCACTAGGCTGTCATGTATAATCTTTTTTATATGATGCTGGATTCAGTGTGGTCACTTTTTA
>NW_027937025.1:0-221 GCF_054177405.1 Leptonychotes weddellii | reverse complement strand
TAAAACTTTTCTTACAGTAACTCATATTCGGTTACTACTCATAATGGATTCTTTCTGATAACATCTTTGTAAATGAGCAAATTAATCTCGGGAGGCACACAATGGTTTTCGCTTGGTCCAATATTTTTAACAAGCATGCCATCTGATAGAGAAATGAACATTTTAAGAGATTTGATTTCTGATTTATTGGGAGTCAGAATTGGATGATCCAAAGAAAACAT
>NW_027937024.1:0-221 GCF_054177405.1 Leptonychotes weddellii | reverse complement strand
GCAGCCATCCACTCTGAACTGGCTGAAATTCTTTCTCTTTAGGGAGAAGAATATATATTTTACTATATAGCCCTTGCTGTACTATTTTATTTTTGCTTTTTTTCCTTTGAGGTAGGAAAATCTACTGGTAGGTAGCCACCTCTGTAGCTTTGATTTCTTTTTTTTTTTTTAAAGATTTTATTTATTTATTTGACAGAGAGAGACACAGCGAGAGAGGGAGC
>NW_027937023.1:0-221 GCF_054177405.1 Leptonychotes weddellii | reverse complement strand
TGGGCAAACCCCCTAGGCGGCTGGAAGGTGGCGAGGACAGCACCCACCCCGTTCACTCTAGGACTTTGGAAGCCCCCTCCAAGGTAGGTGGGCTGGGGCAGGGTGCCCTGGTGCCCCAGTGAATCGGGAGTCCCCAGCTTGGTTCCCAGAAGCACTCAGCACCCACCAGCTAGGGGAAGTCAGCGCTGTGAGCAGAGCCGTCCACGCCGGCGTGGCTGTGG
>NW_027937022.1:0-221 GCF_054177405.1 Leptonychotes weddellii | reverse complement strand
ACACATCTCTGAACGGACCTGTTCCAGCAAGGGCTGTGAACCTGGACAGCCTGGCCTGTTGACCCAGATAGATGGGGACTCCCACACTGGAGGAGAGTCAGTGGCCGTCCGTCCTCCACAGGAGGTGGCCCTGAGTGGGGCCCCGTGACTCGTGACTCGGAGATGTGTGGTGGCCTTGCCAAGGCCCCTGTGTGAGAGCAAGGGCTGCCTGCCCGCCCAGA
>NW_027937021.1:0-221 GCF_054177405.1 Leptonychotes weddellii | reverse complement strand
TGTGATACACTGATTTGAAGGGTTTTTTTTTAAGACTTATTTATTTATTTTAGGGGGAGGGGCAGAGGGAGAGAGAGAATCTCAAGCAGACTCCCTGATGAGTGCAGAGCTTGACTGGGCTTGACTGGGCTGGCTCTCATAACACTGAAAACATGACCTGAGCTGAGATCAAGAGTTGGATGCTTAACAGACTGAGCCAGCCCGGCGCCCCAAAGGTCTTA
>NW_027937020.1:0-221 GCF_054177405.1 Leptonychotes weddellii | reverse complement strand
TATTTTATATGATTAGGTTACGTGCCACCTCATGACTCTGATGAGCTTCAGAAAAAATATAATTTTGTAGTTTATCTGGATTTTATTCATTATTAGGATAGGAGTGATTTTTTTTAAAGCTTCCTATATCTTGAGGAGAAGCAGAAGCCCACTTCAGAATATCAAAAGCGGAAAATTTACAGAACTAAAAGGAGAACAGACAAATGCAACACACACATAAG
>NW_027937019.1:0-1291 GCF_054177405.1 Leptonychotes weddellii | reverse complement strand
CTTCCCAGCTGGGCCCAGGGTCTAGGCAGGTAAGAAACAACCTGGCTGTTCTAGAAATGATTGAGCCCCAGAATCTATTTCAAAGGACAGTAGGGAACCCCCAAGGCAGAGCCAAGCCTTCTCTCTGAGGTCCAGACGTCAGAGAGCCTCGCTGGGCTCCGGGCAGGCAGAAGGGGATGGTTGGGTGGTCGCACCCAGGTAGGCCAGTGAGAGTCGGGGTGGGGGAAGACAAGGAGGCTTCTGCCTGTTTATATTGCCCCCAGCTGGAAGGGCTCCTCCCCCGACCCACCTGGCGCCTACTGGCATGGCCTCCCTGAGCCCGGTCTGGCAGCTCCAGAGCACCATCTTGCTGAGGTGTTAATTTTTAAATGAGAGAGGAGGAGTTTTGGAGAGGCAGAGGCGGATGGAGAGACACGCTGAGAGAGACCGAGAGAGACCTCGGGGAAGATCAGGATGTAGACTCAGCATTTTGCAAAAAGCCACTCAGGTCTTGCCTAAAAAGCCAAGCCAGCTGCCTTGGGGTGGTGTGGAGCAGGCCATGGACAGGAAAGGCTGCCGATGAGTCAGGCATGGGGCAGGAGAGGGGGATGGTGCTCAAACCCAGGGGAAGTAGGTATGTGGGGCATGCTCCTGCCCCTCAAAGGGCAGGGAATTATCAAGTGTTAATGAATGACTAAATGACTATGTAATAATAGATCGCCTCCATTGTGCTGGGGTCTGGAGTCAGGCTTGCCATGTGACCCTGGCCAGTCCTGCAGGTCAGATCCCTGTGAGTGAGATGGACGCTGCCCTCGGAACTCCGTATAGCCTCCTCCCGGCTTCCTGTGCCACTCTCTGCCAGCTCCATGGCTTTGATTGAACTGAGGGCTCCCCATAAGCCCCAGCCACTCGGTGCCCCCCCATCCTCACGCTGTAGCAGTTCTGCTGGACGCTCCAGGGCAGCTGTTGCCCATTCAGGCTGGCCTCAGAACACTGGCCTAGCTGCTCTTATAGAAGAAAGCTGGGCAAGTCTGGAATCTCCTCACCCCAGGCTCTGCGGACAACCCCCCCGCCCCGGCCTCCAGACCTGCACTTGGCAGAGCCTGCGGACCATACTTTGACCTCACAAAGAATCTTGCTGCATCTTCCTGGTAAACAGGCAGTGAGGGAACTCACCCCACAACTGGAGTACCCCTACTCCCAGACTTCTCTGGGAACTGAGAACCCATGTTCCCTGTACAGAGGAAAGGCTTGCCCTGGGTCACTCTGGCTTTCCTGCGAATTTCTGGGGAGAATTCCTGACCTTTCCTCT
>NW_027937018.1:0-12625 GCF_054177405.1 Leptonychotes weddellii | reverse complement strand
TGCAAGCAGCGCTGTCAGGTCGATAGCCCCGGCCTGAAGAGTACTCGCACCCGATCGGCACCACTCCTGACTGTGGCACAGCAAACTCCCATTTAAAGAAAACTGCCTAATACGTCACCCTACTCCCTGCTTTTCCTCTGATTAGCCGATGTCGATAAATGGGTTTGTGTGTGGAGAAAGCAAAGGAAACGAGCATCAGGCCTGGATTCTGGCCGCCTCCCTTTCCCTGCCTCCCGCCTAATCTGTAGATCTATAAATGAGCATACCTTCCAAAAAGCAAAAGAATCAGTCACAACCTGTCAGAAAACAACTATTTCCTAACTTATTCCAGAAGTACTAATCTTTGTTTAATATGTTACTGATTTTCTAAACTGTTTAGTATGGTTTATAATGGCATTGACCTACAAGATACCATGCTTTACATCAATTAATACCTAGTTTATTAAAACATTAAAGTTTGCCATAGACAGTTAACTGACAAACTGATTGTGTGTATGAAAGACACTTACAAGAAATTTCCTAGTGAACTTAAGTATTAAGTTTTTTTTAGATCAAGCCCTGCATCAGGCTCCATGCTGGGTGTGGAGCCTGCTTAAGATTCTCTCTCTCCCTCTGCTCCTTCCCACCCTCCTCTCTCTCTCTCAAAAAAAAAAAAATAAGTTTTTTTTAATGGCTTATGGGAGCTCTCTAGTACATCCCAGACTCTTACTATCTTTCTCTTTTCTTCCTAGAAGAAACAAGCCAGTACTATGCAAGTATGAAGCCCCTCTAGGCTTCGTGAGATAATCTACAATTAACTATTGGAAAGTGTGTGCATAATTAAGTAAACATCACTACTTATAGAAAATGTGTGTGTGTGCGTGCATGCACACACACACGAACATGTGCACACGCACACACATACGTGCAGAGAACTTGGGAATAGGCTAAAGAAAAGAGTTCTAAACTATGTAAGAATACTGATGTTGCTCCATTGTTGGTAAAAGATAAGATTCATGTCTATTCTTTTACAGGAAGTGCCTTAGTCTACTAGGGCTACCATAACAAAATACCACAGGCTGGATGGCTTAAACAACATGAATTTATTTTCTCACAGTTTTGGAAGCTAGAAGTCCAAGATCAAGATGCCATTAGGGTTGGTTTCTGGTAAGGCATCTGTGTCTTCACATGGTCTTCCCTCCATGCATGGACAGAGAAAGAGAGAGGTAAAGAGAGCATGCTCTGGTATCTCTTCCTCTTCTTACAAAGACACCACTCCTACTGGATGAGAGCCCCACTCTTATGACCTTATTTAACCTTAATTATGTCCTTAAAGGTCCAGTCTCCAAATATAGTCACACTTGGGATTCGGACTTCAACATAACGAATTTGGTGGGGGGGAGGAGGAACACAGTTCAGTCCACAGGGGGGTGGTAGCATGACATACAGAAAGTCCTGGACATTGGAATATTTTTTACCTGATTTTGAGTACCATTGATACCAATTGTGTGGCTTTGGACAAGTTACTTCATCTTTTGGTGACAGTTTCCTCATCTGCCTACCTTGCATATTGTGAGCCTTTAATAGGTATAAACTGTTATTTTCATCTTTTGTGTCAGGCAATTTCATTACAAGGACTTTGCTTTACTCTTCATATAACTTGTCAAAAACTATTATAATAGAGTTCTCTTTTATACTCTGTGTGTGTTTTATTGTGTTCTTATTGGAGGTGTGTGGTTTACTTTCAATTTAGTTGTAAGCTCTTTGAGGACAGAGAACATTACATCTTATTTATCAGGCACCTAGCATAGTATATTTTACACAGTTGACATTTAAGCAGGTCATGATAATTTGGTTGGTTTGAAAGTTTTGGCACCTGCCCTCTTGATTTGGACGCCATTTTCTCTACCCCTACACCTCCTTTAAGTATGGAAGTCCCTATTAATTAATTTTAGTGCATCATATGGGATTTCTGAAGTGCTTCAATTAGTAATTAATGGTTGATGTTTATGCATTATTTCCCACCTCATTATAGGAAATAATTGTCAATATATGTTAAGTTCTGAAACAAAAAGATTCACTTGTGTTGGTGTCAGCTACTGAACTCAAGTCAACCCATTTTCAACAAAGTTTCCAAAAAGGAGGCACAGACTATTAAGTTTAACTTATTTATGTTAGTTACAACACAGTAATATTTTACCCATTTTTATATAAGGGTCTCTGTAAAATCTTTCAAGCCATTGTTATTTATAAATCATATCTGAAGACTGGTTTTCAGGAAAGGAATATGTGGACTTCATTGTGTATCATTAATAATTTGAAGAAATAGTCAACAGTATTTATTACTGCTAAAAGAAAGTAGAAGACATATTACTTCAAGGAGCTTGTGGTCCAGTCTTGGTGACAGAATCTAAGATGATGTAACAAATGAAAATATAATAGTCTCATCAGGATTCAGAAGAGAACACTATTTGACCTCATCAAGATTATAAGTCACTAAAGAGAAGGGATAAACTTACATTTTCTTGCATCTTGCACCATAACTGTTTCAGTGCCAAACATAATTAATGTTGAGTAGACCTTTATTCCATGAATAAGCTAACCAGTTTCTTGATCCACATTGGAAAATTTTTTGACATTCAGTTTCTGTCATTTTTTCTTCATGATTCCAGATGATAAAGATTGTGAATATAAATAAAACAATATTTAAATGACTTGCACTGTCAAAGCAAATATGTATTTATGTATTTTAGCACATGAGTCAACAAGATACACCTCCTTTATTAATAACGCAATAATAGTGCAATTTTTCATATATAATCAAATTAATTAAATGTTTAACAGCATCACTCATTTCTAAACTTCTCTGTGGCCTCCAGCTTAGTTTATCTTCTTAAAATCTGGATGTAGACTGCTGAATTGTGAAGTCCCAGGGTTCTGCCAGGAGCTAATCTCCGGTATATTTCACACAACCACATACCCCTCTATAGGCTAACTTTTTTCTTGACTTCTTCCTATGAATGTGAATGGTACTGCCAGTCTCCTGTCCTCATCCCAGCCACACTGGTCAACAATATCATTCATTTTCTACCTCTGTCTTTTCCTCACCCCTCAAACACAAGCAATGGTTAGGATATGAGGAGTTCAGAGTCTGGCTTGATTGTTCTTTCTTTCAGTTTTCATTGCTTCTAGTTCAAATTATCATTACCTCTTACCTACCCCTAAGTGATCTTCTGGTCACCAGCTTCTCTTTGTTCCAGATACTAGCTTAGATTTCTCTATCACTCAATGTCTATATAAATTTGACCTTGAGTCCACCTTGGTGATGGAATCTCTTACCTCCATTCTATTGCTTACCTTATCCACATACTTGGTATGCCTTGCTTCTTACCATATCCACATATCTGAAGTGTGTCTCTTCTTTAATCCTGACAAAAGCCTCTATTTTCATAAAGCATTTCTTCTTTAAGCTCCTACAATACCTCAAATGCACCCTTCTAGTAACATTACACAGGGTTCCTATAACAATGGTTACTGGTATTTTTAAACCTCTTTCAGGTCATAAGCTGTATTTGATTTATATAGTATCTAATCTCATGCTTTATGTCTAAATTTCATCAGGGAGTTTAAAAAGGAAGAAAGTTTAAACCATCATAGGTTTATGGAAGAAATACAATAAATAAACAAATGTAACAAAGTTTGGGAACACAAGAAATTTGGAACATAAACAGGCAAACTCACGTATTTAGGTATCGTGTATTAGAATTATCAGGCAAAATCCTGTATTGCTGTATTTCTTAAACAAAAAGATTCTTAAACTTTCCTAGAAGTCACAATCTTTAGAGAAACTTAGATAGATAGATGAGAGAAAGAAAAATAGAGGTATATGTGTTCATTAAATCATTTTATTGTCCTAGACCTTTTGCATAGAAGATATTACTGGCCTGCTCGTAGGGGAATTCAGGAGGCATGGCTTGAGACAATGGCTCAACGGTGGGTTGGGCTACATAATCTTCATTTCAAACCCCAACTTAATTGAATTTATAAATATCAGTCCCTAAAAATTACCTGGGGAAAACATTTTGTCATTATATTAAGAAAGTAGTGGGGCACCTGCATGGCTCAGTCGGTTGAGGAGCCAACTCTTGATTTCAGCTCAGGTGATGATCTCATGGTCATGAGATCCAGCCCTGGGTGGGGCTCCGAGCTCAGCAGGGAGTCTGCTGGAGATTCTCTCTCTCTCTCTCATTCTCTGTCCCTCTCTGTCTGCCTCCTCCCCATGCACGCACTCTCAAATAAATAAAATTTTTTTAAAAAAGAAAGTATATTTTTCCTCCTATTTATCAGAAATACTATAAAATACCAGTTATTAAAGAAAAATGTGGGATGCCTAGGTGACGTATTCAGCTAAGCATCAAACTCTTATTTTTGGCTCCAGTCATGATCTCAGGGTCATGAGATTCAGCCCCACATCAGGCTCTGTGCTCAGCACAGAATCTGCTTAAGACTTTCTCTCCTTCTCCCTCTGCCCCTCCCCCCGGCACTCTCAAATAAATAAATCTTTTAAAAAAATAAAGAAAAATGTAATTTTCTGAAGCGTATATAGTACAAAACAGAAGAACTGGAGGTAATTACTATATTTAAGCAGCAGTGTTAATGACATACTACAAAGCCATGTAGGTCCTACAAAATGATGACTATTTATGCCTAATGTACATTGAGAGTGAAAAAGTCATGATGCTTAGTAAAGGCTTAAATGTAGTTAGAATTTAAGGCTCCAATTACTTTGCTAGCCCATTCCTGGTGGTTGTCAACATATTTTTATTGTTATTTCATTGACTGGGTCAAGATTTCACAAAGTTCAAGTTATAGAATAGTTGACTCACAAGATGCTCCAAGATAAAAAGAGTCAATACTAATATAAATAATTGCATTAAGAAATGAGAAAGTGCAGCTCTTCTTTACAAAATAATTCTAATTAATAAGTGAAGAAGGAATGAGGGAAATAGAAAATCACCTTTAGGCAATCATCACAGTAAGAATTGGTACAGGCAAGAACTGTTGATTGATGCTAAAATTAGTGGGGAAGTATGGTGAGAAACAAGATATTTGCATAGTCTCAAAAGCCTTTCCTCACAAGATATTTATTACCCACAAATGGAAAAAACAGCAACTTTTTGTTTTTATTTAAAGAAATGTAACAGACATCACCTAATCAAGGAATCATATTTAACATCACCTGCAATAAGATACTTCAACATCATGAATCCTGAGATATGATTCACTGAGGACAGATTATTTCTTTGGTATTCTTGCCAAAAATACATAACTTCATTTTAATCAGGAAAAAACAGATAAACCCAAAGTGAGGAACATTCAACAAAGTACTGACCAGTGCTTTTGAAAGTGTCAGTATCATGAAAGGCGTGAAAAGAATAAGGAACTGATACAAACTAAGGAGACATGAATACTGAATGCAGTATGGGGAGCTATGTTGGATGGTAGACTCAAAAAGGTGACATTATTGAGAAGACTAGCAAAATTCAAATAAGGTCTGTGGTTTAGTTAATGGCATTGTGTTAACATTAATGTTCTGGTTTTGATAATTTGCATTATGGTTCTGTAAGAGGTTAACATTAGAAGAAGCTGAGTGAAGGGTATACAGGAACTCTGTGCTATTTTTTGCAACTTTGTTGCTTCAGATAGACACTGCTTTTACTGTGAGTGACAGAACATACATATAGAAATAAGGAATCATTGGTTTGGGATACTGATATGTAAAAAGCATTTTCTCTCTCTTCAAACAGATCTTAGGCAAATGTGTTTTCTCAAAAACCCAAAGGTTCATATAGAAATGAGAAAAAACAAAAACAAGTGCTAAGGGCCCAGTTCTCCAAATAAAAGAGGAGTATCACAGAAATACGAGGCAGTGTGGCTTCACTGATCATTTGTCTACCTGGGATAGCAGAATGTTTGTCTAGTACAACATAGATACTATGTTATATATGTTATCATGTAACAACAGAGAACATACAGTGTCTGTGTTCTTACAGATTATTTATTTCTGCTGAATAATTTGTAGCAGGGCTATTAATCAAGAGAAAAATGAAGCTGCTTTTTCGTGATGAAAATTGCTTTCCAGTGACTGATTACGCTAATCAGTCTTTTGAAAGGGAAATCAAGAGTAAAATGGCGCATAATTCCATAACACTGCAGTGTACATGAAGAAAAGTAACTCATGCAGAACACAAAAAAGCAACTCTTGAGAAGATGTTGTGGGACAAGTAAGTTTGGGAAGCACTTCTAATTTGAAAATTCTCACTGAATCTTTGGGACACCAAAGGTTATAAGTAGTAAAGAAACTGACTTTACTCTTTTCATTCTATTTCTCAAGTGTATTTGATCACAGGTTCCTTTTTTTTTTTTTTCCCATCAAAAACCATGTAACATGTCCAGAGACGTATGTGTTCTTTTTTTTTTTTTTAAAGATTTTATTTATTTATTTGAGAGAGAGAGAATGAGAGAGAGCACATGAGGGGTGAAGGGTCAGAGGGAGAAGCAGACTCCCTGCCGAGCAGGGAGCCCGATGAGGGACTCGATCCCGGGACTCCAGGATCATGACCTGAGCCGAAGGCAGTCGCTTAACCAACTGAGCCACCCAGGCGCCCCAGAGACGTATGTGTTCTGAGGATCTTGGGTGAGAAATGATAATGTAAAGAAGGACAAGTCCCTGAAGGGGTGGTATGACCAGTGTTAATTTAGGACAAGGAATCCTGTGTAAGATAGTGGAGAGGAAAGGAGCAGGACGCAGGGAGAGCAAGTCTGAGCAGGGAGGGTGGTGGTGACAAGAAAAGATTAGTGGTACAGAGATAACCAAGTGAGAACACACAAGGTGTGAAGACATTAGCTGGACAACTCTCTCCTATTTACAAAACAACAACTATGGATTAAATGGACCTTTTAACTTGTGGAATTACTGTTTTGGACTAGTGTTTGCTATAACCCTGTAGGAGTTTCATAATTACTTTCTTAAATTTACTTTGGTTTATTTATTTTACCTGAATGTATAAGATGTATTTTTCTATTTTATCTGAATAATGTATTTCTGATTGTACGTGTTCAAGAATTTAGCCAGTGATCCCTGAAAAACAGCAGATGACGGGCATAAAGAAGAAGAAGATCTACAATTAAAAATACATTCTTAAATTCCTTACATCTAATTTCTGACCAGTGGCTAAGGAAGTATCAACCTCTAAAGAATTCTTCCTCATACCCCGTTCTTCCCTCACCCCACCCGCCCCAAAGAGCTAAGCCTGTTTGACTCCTTACTTACAGAAAAGTGAGAACTTTGTCCTCAGCGCACTTTCTGGAAACAGTTATTATGTACCATGGATCTGAAATCGCATAATTTAGATGAAATTTCCATCAAGAGGCCAGGGGGAGAAAAATGCCGCATATGGTTGGAAATTTCCAGTTTTCCAATGATAGGTGACATTCATTTCTATATGCAAGTTTTAATGTCAGTAAGTTAGTTTGAAAAGTTTATCTAAACAAATTTATCATAAACTTGTACTATATCCCTTACTAAAAATCTGTCTAAAATTAATAACAGAATATTCTCAGCTTTGATAACAAGTAATGCTCTGGAACTTTTGCTACCACTGTGCCTAACAGTTCTCTGCCATGGCACTCACTCCAGCTTGAGTGCTGTAGATTTGTTCTGTTTTTACGTGAAAGCAAAACTGAATAAGAAATGGCAGTTGTATTTTAATTTGAGGTAACATTTAGAAATGATATAAAAAACTTGCATAATGAGAACATAGGTTTCTAAATCTAAGTCAGTGATTGGGAGGCTTGCTTTTTTACCTCTTTCATGTTTGAAACAGGTTCTTAATAATGTGGTATCAATCTGTTATAAGACATTTATAAAATGGCACTGCATAGAATTATTTACATGTCTCCTGAATGTGATTAAAAACACTTTATACAGAAAAGGCAATGCTATTATTCATTGACTATTAATAGCATATTTATCAGTTTCTTTATATTAATATAGCATATAAATAGGTATTTAATATTGAAAAAGTCCACTGAAATAAGAATTCTAACAGATTCTTGACTCCAGACTAAAGTAGTTAAATTTTTACCTTTTAAAAATTCTACTTGTAAAAAAAATAAAAATTCTCCTTGTAAGTATGAATGTAGATGAAAAGAACATGTTTGAATTTTATGATATCCAGCCTCTAGAGTACAAAAAGAGCTCTGTGAGAATATAAGTGAGGTAGAAAAAAATTAAAATTGGGTTGCACACTAAAATTTTAAAGCACTCTCTACGATTCTTAGCCAGGAAAGTGTCTTTAAATATTTATTTGAATATGTTACTACTTAGTGTATTTAGGCCATCATCTGGCAGTGGTCCCTTAAGCTAGGAATATTCAAATTAACAGGCTCTGGTAGCAAGAGATAATTTGGTATTTCCACACAGAATTGTTAGCCAACATTCTTTAGGTTGTATGGAGTGCTATAAAACTAGAATGAAGCCACAGTCGTGGCTCTCCTTAGTAAACAGAATAGGGTGACTTTAGAAAATCATTGTTCTTTTAGTCTGCTAGCCCCAATATACCAGAATAGATGCTAAACACTAAAAAAAAAAAAAAACTATAAAAAATTAAACATTTGGAAATAACCAAGCGTTTATGAAGAGCTGGAGCAATCAAAACTCTATTTCACACAGTGCTGGTGGAAGTATGAGTTGGGAAACAGTTTGGTATTTTCCAATAAAAGTAAACAGGAGCATACTTTATGATCCACAGTTCCACTCCTTAGTACATAACACTTACACATATGCACTAAGCAATGCTTAAAGAATGTTCTTAGCAGCATTGTTCTTAAAGGCAAAAAAATGGAATCAGCCCAAATGGCCTTCCACAGGAGAATGGATAAATATTCATTCATTGTATGAATAAGCACTGGACTATTATACCACAGAAAAAATGAATGAACAGCAGCTGCCTGCATCAATATGGATGAAGTTCAAAAAAGTCACATAAAAAAACATATTGGGGCAACTGTTGGTTAATTGTCAGACTCTTGGTTTCAGCTCAGGTCATGATCTCAGGGTCGTGGGATCCAGCCCCTTGTGGGCTCCCAACTCAGTGGGGACTCTGCTTGTCCCTCCGCCTCTCCCCCTGCTTGTGTTCTCTCTCTCTCTCTCACTCTCTCTTTCAAATAAATAAATAAAATCTTAAAAAAAAGACATGCTCTAGGATTATATTCATATAGCACTAAATGAGGTAAAACTAAATAGCAAATGTTTATGTATTAAAAATAAAAACAAAAGGATAAGTAATATAAACTTTTGAACTATGAGTGTATCTAAATTGAAGAGAGGAAGGGGAGATCAGTGAGGAGCATACAGGGGGTTGTGAGGTACTGATAATATTTTACTCTAAATTTGGTGTTGGGTACACAACCACTTATGTAATTATTACTCATTAAATTGATGTACCCCTTTTTGTAAGTATGCTATTTTTCAAAATAAAAAATGTGATTGTGAAGCAAAATGATTTTAGGCTTGGCAGTTTGCTCAGACGCACACCCTGTCAGATGTGGACTTGCTTCTCTAGAGTGGTGGAAATCATTTACAATATTTATGGTGATTTGGATATAACACTTTCTAAGGACCTATCTACACCAACTTGGTTTTAATGCATAATTTTTTTATACACTGTTGATTTACTTGATTTACTGATATTTGTTGAGGATGTTTGCATCTATGTTCATGAGAAATTTTAGTCTGTTTTCTTGTAATGTCTTTGTCAGATTTTGGTATTAGGATAATTCATAAGTTAAGAAGTGTTCCCTCTGCTTCTATCTTCTGGAAGAGATTGTGGAGAATTGATATAATTTATTCATAAAATGTTTGGTAGCCCCATTTGGATCTGGGGCTTTCTGTCTTGGAAAGTTATTAATTATTGATTCAATTTCTTTAAAAGATATAGGCCTATTGGGGTTATCTATTCCATTATTTTTAAATAGAAAAAGAACTCAGATACTGAGGAGTGACATTGGATTTAGACTCTATCTAGATTTTTTCAGATTATTTTAAGTTTTGTTACTGCTTTTCCCACATTTAATTTGACAGGTTTTTTTTTTTAATTGTCTCACCTTTATGGAATCACACCAAAGTATTCAACCTAGTTTTCATATAAGCTACTCTCTCTTATATTGTTTGTATTGCTTTTTTAAAAGACTTTATTTATTTATATGAGAGAGAGCAGGGACAGGAGCAGAGGGAGAGGGAGAAGCAGACTCCCCGCTGAGCAGGGAACAGGATGTGGGACTCAATCCCAAGACCCTGAGATCATGACCTGAGCCAAAGGCAGATGTTTAACTGACTGAGCCACCCAGGCACCCCTGTATTGCTTTTAAATAGTAATTAAATTATACAATTATCAGAACATGTGCAATACTATAAACAGGTATCATAACAAACACAGATCATTCTCGGTAAACAGTCACCTCTCCATGGAGTGGGCCTACAGTAGAGTAGCCTACAAACTCTTGAGTCTTGAGTATGCCCTGAGCATCAGTTGGCTTGCTTTACAGAGACCTTGGAGAGCACTGGTTAATTTGGTGAATTGGTTGAGTAGACATAGATTTGTTAAATGAGCTCCTGATTTATTAAAGAACATATGAAGTATTGTGGTACAAAAGACATCTGAACTAGAAAGCACAGGTGTCCTGACATTTATTCTCTCTCACTTAATCTTATAGGACTTCAGTTTATTTCCTTGTACAGTAGTGATAACAACCATACCCACTGAAGAGATGTTCTAGACTAGGGAATCACTTGGGATTCCGTGGGGGATGGTAAAGGAAAAGGGAGAGGAAAACACATTTGTAGTGCATGTAAAGAGCTTTGCATCCATTATGTAATAGAATATTATCTTTAGACTACACAAGTCTAAGGTCCTTATTTTAATCAATGCAAATTAAAAGGCTACTTCTGTAAAACAGGATTATTTTTACAACACAGCAGATGGCCACGAATAATGATGTTTTTAAACTGATTATAACAAAAATAAATTTTTAAAAAGTCCGACATGGCAGATGTCTTCACTCAAAACATCAACTTGCTTCTCTAAAAATGAAGGCTGTCTCTAAAAAATAAAGGTATTCCATGACAATCATGAGCATAAGCAATGCATATTAATTCAGTTTATAGAAAATGATGTGCCCCCCACCGAGGCACACACAAAATATTAAAACATATGACCAAAAGAGTGTTCAAAGATTGGAATGAAAGTGACAGTGAATTGGTAAAAACATTCAAACCATTAACAAAATGTTTCAGTAGACACTGAAGAGAAGAATGTATCAAAGGAGGGGCGCCTGCGTGGCTCAGTTGGCTAAGCAACTGCCTTCGGCTCAGGTCATGATCCTGGAGTCCCGGGATCAAGTCCCGCATCGGGCTCCCTGCTCAGCAGGGAGTCTGCTTCTCCCTCTCCCGCTCCCCCCTCTTGTGCTCGCTCTCTCTCTCAAATAAATAAATAAATAAAAATCTTAAAAAAGAATGTATCAAAGGAAATATGCATATCTGTATATGTTTATGATTCTGCTATATCTTTCTTGCTTTATTAAAATTTGTGATATCTTGTCAAGTAATAAAGCATTATCAGAAATCACACTTTCACTTACTTCACTCCAAGGCAGTAGTCCAAAAATGGAACTCTGGTGTTGATCACCCTGAGTCTATGCCAGCCATGAAAAATTGTTCCCTGCAAGTGTTACCATCTTGTCTCTGAGTCTTAATAATCAACTTTAATAATAAGTTTTATTTCTCTTTTACTTTTTTTAAGTAGGCTCCACACCCAGTGTGGAGCCCAATGCGGGGCTTGAACTCACAACCGTGAGATCAAGACCTGAGCCAAGATCAAGAGTTGGGCACGTAACTGACTAAACCACCCGGACACCCCTCTCGTTTACTTTTTACATGACCTACCAATTATTTATATAAATTGAGCTTTTATAATTTTAGTTTAAAGTAAACTTTACTTGTCTTTCACTTTAATTCTCTCTCCATTACCCAGTTATCTGGATTCCATTCAGAATGGCTCTTCCACCCAATAAGCTGGGGAGATGGGCACTACCCTAAGATGCTGAGCCCCCGGGAACAGCTCTTGTGCAAGGTGGAACTGTGAAGTCATATTTGCCATCTCTAGCTTAAATGCCATGGTCTCCCCCCCATTCTTACTTAGTTCCCATAGATTTAGTTAAATAAATACTTCTCACTTTGTTGTGAGTCCTTTGATGGATCTCTAGAGACTTTGAG
The DNA here is from genome assembly GCF_054177405.1 of Leptonychotes weddellii. NCBI lineage: Eukaryota > Metazoa > Chordata > Mammalia > Carnivora > Phocidae > Leptonychotes > Leptonychotes weddellii. The sequence goes on along the minus strand of NW_027937018.1, from coordinate 312 downwards.
TGATTGTGTATGCCAGTTTCACCAGCTTAAGAGATGTCTCTCCAGGGGTAAGATTTCCCCAAACTTCTCTACCAACATTCTGGAAGTTTCACCTCCCTCAAAATCTGAAAGATGGTTATTTGAGATACCCTTGGTAAGGCATCATTATTTATCTTCATCCATCAATTAACATATCACCAGATGCATAGCTGTCAGAAGTGGGAGAAGTGGACATGAAAGGGACACCATTCACCTGGGCAGCAGGTAATGTGTTGAAGGGTAGGGCATAAAGTGGTGAATTTTCATTTGCTTAGCAGCTGCTTTGATACCGCC
>NW_027937017.1:0-221 GCF_054177405.1 Leptonychotes weddellii | reverse complement strand
GGTGGGTATTGAGGAGGGCACATTCTGCATGGAGCACTGGGTGTTATGCACAAACAAGGAATCATGGAACACTTCATCTAAACTAATGATGTAATGTATGGGGATTAACATAAGAATAAAAAAAATGTGTGCTAGTATTTTTTTACTGGAATTACATTTAATTTATACTTTTATTAAAATCCTATATTAAGTTGAACCATCCATGAACATAGTATAACTTT
>NW_027937016.1:0-221 GCF_054177405.1 Leptonychotes weddellii | reverse complement strand
TAAAAAAGCTTTAGTGAAATCACAAAATAAATTATACGAACTATAATTACTGAACACAAACTCAATATTTAAAATGTCATAAAAAATTCCAACTAATTAGAGGTCTTCCATTTCCAAAAAAAATCTATTCAGTTAAGAAATATCGTAAACGAAACCAAAAGACAACCGACAGAATGGGAGAAGATATTTGCAAATGACTTATCAGATAAAGGGCTAGTATC
>NW_027937015.1:0-221 GCF_054177405.1 Leptonychotes weddellii | reverse complement strand
CTCCAAGCTCACCATGTGTGCCTTTAGTTTTCTCTGGGTGGGCACAGAAAAGTTTCCCGACGTTCCTTTCCTCTCCTTTGCTCTCGTGGCTCTCACACTTACAAACCCCGTCCTGAGCCACGATCAGCTCACACTTGCCCCCTTTCCCAGCTGTGGCGAGGGTGCCACAGAATGAGCACTCACACCATGCTGGTGGGGACGTCCTGCTCTGGAAGGAGCTC
>NW_027937014.1:0-221 GCF_054177405.1 Leptonychotes weddellii | reverse complement strand
TGGACAGGTGTTGTTGTTGCTTTTTTTTTTTTTCCCTCTAGAATACACAATTTGTGATTTTTTTTAGAAAATTGATGAATCTAATGCAAGTTTAATATATATGGACCAAATATATTTGTGGTCTTCAGTTTTATTTCATTGGTTAACAGTTCTTTAGTGATTTGTTAAAACATCCAGTTCATTTAAATAAGACAGTGAAGATTTTGGGATTAGAGGAGCAA
>NW_027937013.1:0-221 GCF_054177405.1 Leptonychotes weddellii | reverse complement strand
ATTTTCAATGCTATAATTAGCGTGGTAAAAGTATGTTGGTGTAGTCTAGAACCTGGGCATCTCAATCAGTTCCTAAATTCAAACTGTTTCCCATTAAGAGCTGGCTGTCTGCTGAGAACTAGGCAGCAGGGCTGGCCAGTTCTCTTTGCTATTATCTGTGTGTGAGAGCCAGAGTCGGCCTACCTATGTGCGGTGTATACGGGGGGATTTTGAGTGTTTTC
>NW_027937012.1:0-221 GCF_054177405.1 Leptonychotes weddellii | reverse complement strand
CCAAAACTTGTCTCAAGTTTGTTTGGGCTGGGAACCAAACAAAGGCATGGCAACAGTGGGCCATTTGCTGCCCCTGTACACCCCGACTGACCCCAACCCTGCAAGCATCGGGTGCAGGACCCCGACCCTGGAGTGGACCAAGGCCCAGGTGGTACAGCTGGCATGAGACTTTAGGACCCAGAACAAGTAGATCCTCTGTGGGGGATTGAGCTGGGAGAGAC
>NW_027937011.1:0-221 GCF_054177405.1 Leptonychotes weddellii | reverse complement strand
AAGCTCTGTGGCCCCAACCCACTGCCTCACCCATCTCCAAGGTACACACAAATCAGCTCCCCTGTTCTCATCCTCCCACACCCCTATGGCCCTCTGGTGTCTTCCATACTGTATCCCCTACCACTTCCAGGGGATAAACAAGGAAGGGGGAGATGGAAATTGGAGTAGACTCCCTAAAAGAACCATTGGAAAAATCTTTTGCTACCTTCCTTCAACACAAA
>NW_027937010.1:0-221 GCF_054177405.1 Leptonychotes weddellii | reverse complement strand
CAGAAGAGAGATTTAGTGATATGGAAGACCAAATGATGGAAAATAAAGAAGCTGAGAAAAAGAGAGATGAGCAACTACTGGATCACAAGGGCAGAATTCGAGAGATAAGTGATACCATAAGACAAAACAATATTAGAATAATTGGGATCCCAGAAGAAGAAGAAAGAGAGAAAGGGGCAGAAGGTATATTGGAGCAAATCATAGCAGAGAACTTGCCTAAT
>NW_027937009.1:0-221 GCF_054177405.1 Leptonychotes weddellii | reverse complement strand
CTGGTGGTGGGTATTGAGGAGGGCACGTTCTGCATGGAGCACTGGGTGTTATGCACAAACAATGAATCATGGAACACTTCATCTAAAACTAATGATGTAATGTATGGGGATTAACATAAGAATAAAAAAATAAAAAAAAAAAGATTCACAGAGTCTGAACAATAGCAGCTATTAACAGCAAAGTGAATTCATCTGGGAAGAGAAACTACAGATTTTATTTT
>NW_027937008.1:0-221 GCF_054177405.1 Leptonychotes weddellii | reverse complement strand
TGGAAATTTATTTAGTACTTTTTACTTCTCAAGTTCAAGATGTATGATCAGTTGTCCATTTGTAACAAAGGCAAGTCTGAGAACTTGGCTTATATATGGATTTTTTTTGGTCCATTCCAATCTGGAAAGGATAATCTATTGTGATTTGTTTCTCCTAATGCAAAGAAATTCAGAGATGTTCATAATCAATTAATGAATTCACCTTCAGATTTCCAGAGCCA
>NW_027937007.1:0-1291 GCF_054177405.1 Leptonychotes weddellii | reverse complement strand
TCTAGCTGGTGAAGGCATTAGACATGTTAAATGTCCTGTGGTCTCCCCAGCACTGTCCAGTTGGTCCTTCACACGGTGGGCACCTGAGGAGATACCCAAGGGGCGGCTGATGTTCAGAGGCATCAAAGAAAGGCCCCCCACCTCTGCAGCTCATGAAGCTGGCTGGACATTCTCACTCTTCCTTCCCCACATGCTTGTTTGCAGAGGCAAGTGCTCAAGGAAGTCAAGACAGCAGGACTGTTGCCATCATGCAGTACGAGCACAGTGAGCCGCTGTACCCGAGGAGTGACAAGGCAGACGGTGAGTACACCGACCGTTACACCCCCCCCCCCAGCGCTGTGGTGCGTGGAGGGAGAATCGCTGGGCTCAGACGTGTGGCTCATGGTGAGTGGCAAAGAGCCAGATGGGGACAAGTGGAGTTCGGGGTCCTGGGGCAGGATGCTTCTGATGGTTGCTCATTGCATTTTGAATACACCCCACCCACCTCCCCACCCCAAGTGTGCTGGGGGGCCCTCATTCTGGAAGGGTTCTCTATGCGCCCCCTCCAAAAGAATGTTTAATACTCAGAAAAACATATTGGTTTCCGGGTACCAGGGTACCCAGGGTACCCACGGTACCCGCGAAACAAAGTTTGTCTGGACATCATGCCCCCGTAGCACACCACCTATGAATAAGGAGTACCAGAGATTTCTGCACTGTTCCCATCACAGGGTCCTTCAGAGAGACCTCGGAGCAGGGACAATAAAGTACAGGCCCAGGGACTCTCTTCCCTGTTTGTCCCCGGAGGCGGTAGGAATGGGAGGTTTCCCTCAATCCATGGCTACTCTTTACTGCCCTGGTGAGCCATTCGGCTTCCTCGAGCACCATTCGCAGCACTGACACCCCCGGGTTTTGAGGATGGGGACACAGAGGTGACGAAGGACCAGGGATGAGCCTGCAGAAGGAAGTGCTGTCGTGGCAGGCCCCCGCCCCCAACTTGTCCTCTCTGGCTTTGGGCAACCACTGACACCCTCTGGTTTTCTGGAAGCCTCATGCGAGCGGGTCCGGAGGGCATTAAGCTTTCGAGGCAAGGCAGCAGTGTCTGTCTGTTAAAGAGTTTAGCTCTAGTGATTTTTATTAGACAGTATCTTTTTTTTTTTTTCTCTTTGAATTAATAATTTTTATTTATTTTTTTTTTAAATTTTTTTTATTCTTATGTTAATCCCCATACATTACATCATTAGTTCTAGATGAAGTGTTCCATGATTCATTGTTCGTGCACAACACCCAGTGCTCCATGCAGAACGTGCCC
>NW_027937006.1:0-221 GCF_054177405.1 Leptonychotes weddellii | reverse complement strand
CCTGCTGAGCAGGGAGCCCGATGCGGGACTCGATCCCGGGACTCCAGGATCATGACCTGAGCCGAAGGCAGTCGCTTAACCAACTGAGCCACCCAGGCGCCCCCATATGGGACCTTTAACTAACCAAGGCCTTGTGGCCAGGGACGCGGTCAGCAGACCATCTTGGTATGTGATCATACTGTACGCTCGGCACGTTTCCCCTGATATTCTCAGCAAATGGT
>NW_027937005.1:0-221 GCF_054177405.1 Leptonychotes weddellii | reverse complement strand
GGGTGCCTGGGTGGCTCAGTTGGTTAAGCAACTGCCTTCGGCTCAGGTCATGATCCTGGAGTCCCAGGATCGAGTCCCGCATCGGGCTCCCTGCTCAGCAGGGAGTCTGCTTCTCCCTCTGACCCTACCCCCTCTCATGCTCTCTCTATCTCATTCTCTCTCTCAAATAAATAAATAAAATCTTTAAAAAAAAAAAAAATGCCGTGTGAACCTCACAGCTA
>NW_027937004.1:0-221 GCF_054177405.1 Leptonychotes weddellii | reverse complement strand
TTTGAGACACAGAGATACAGAGAGAGAGAGAGAGAGCATGAGCAGTGGGAGAGGCAGAGGGAGAGGGAGAAGCAGACTCCCGGCTGAGCCAGGAGCCCAATGCGGGGCTCGATCCCAGGACCCCGGGATCATGACCTGAGGACCCCGGGATCATGACCCGAGCCGAAGGCAGACGCTTAACCATCTGAGCCACCCAGGCGCCCCGGTACAAGCAATTTTAA
>NW_027937003.1:0-221 GCF_054177405.1 Leptonychotes weddellii | reverse complement strand
CTCCTTCTGTAGATTTAGGAGAGAAATCTTTCTTGGCTCTTCATTGTAAGAATCTGGTGTTCCTCAAAGTAAAGCCCACAAAAATGCAGGGGTTCCCTACAGGACTGCAGTCCCAGGAGTTCCTCATTCTCACTCTAAACCATACTTAGTCTCCAGCAACTTGTCACAATTATCATTTAAATCTAACCAGTTATGGCTCCGGTGACTTCTGGTCTGGATAA
>NW_027937002.1:0-221 GCF_054177405.1 Leptonychotes weddellii | reverse complement strand
CGAAGAGGCACATGCACCCCAATGTTTATAGTAGCAATGTCCACAATAGCCAAACTATGGAAAGAGCCCAGATGTCCATCGATGAATGGATAAAGAAGATGTGAGATACATACACATATACATATGTATGTCTCCACAACCTATATTCTTTTTGATGGCTCTATCTATCTGTCTGTCTATCTATCTATCTATCTATCTAATGGAATATTACTCAGCCATCA
>NW_027937001.1:0-221 GCF_054177405.1 Leptonychotes weddellii | reverse complement strand
TGGGTTTGTAGGTGTTCAGAATGGTTTGATCCCTATCCAGCTGAATTCCTGAGAGGAGACGAAATCCAGGTCTCCTACTCCTCCGCCATCTTGCCTGCTTGTGTTGTTTTTTAATATCTTTTAAGTGACAAAGCCACTTTTGATCTTATATCAAAATTAATTTTTATTATCTATAAACTGACCAACCTATTAGGTCCTATTCCAGTATTTCTGTGGAAAAG
>NW_027937000.1:0-221 GCF_054177405.1 Leptonychotes weddellii | reverse complement strand
GTCAATCTACCCAATAAACAGGAAAAAAAAAATCACGCCACTTTAAGAATTAAAGTATTGCTGGTTAGGAAGTAGGTGATTAAGCAGCTCAGCATCAGTGTGCTTAAAAAGTACCAAAATACGGGCGCCTGGGTGGCTCAGTTGGTTAAGCGACTGCCTTCGGCTCAGGTCATGATCCTGGAGTCCCGGGATCGAGTCCGGGGATCGAGTCCCGCATCGGG
>NW_027936999.1:0-221 GCF_054177405.1 Leptonychotes weddellii | reverse complement strand
ATTAACATAACAATTAAAAAATAAAAAAAAAAGAATACAATGACTGAATGAAAGAATTCATTGTTCCGAGCACTTCAACACCACACTGGACCAAGCAGAAGGATCAGTGAGCTCAAGAAAAGATCATTTGACATTATCCAGTAAGAGGAACAAAAAGAAAAAAAGAATGAAAAGGAATGAAGAAAGCCTATGGGATTTATGGGACACCATTAAGAGAAACA
>NW_027936998.1:0-221 GCF_054177405.1 Leptonychotes weddellii | reverse complement strand
GGGTCATGAGAGCAGCTCCAGTCCCAACAGCACTACTTACCAGTTGTGTGGTCCTGAGTCCAGTCTCTTCAAGAAGAACAGAACTTCTACTTTCCAACTGTTGTGCAGATTAAATAAGCAAGGGAAGAGAACGCAGCCAGCATAGCCCAGTATGTGGACATCTTCACGAGACATGTCTTCTCCTTCCCCTCCTTCTCCCTTTCCCCCTCCCAGCCCTCTAC
>NW_027936997.1:0-221 GCF_054177405.1 Leptonychotes weddellii | reverse complement strand
ACTCCCCTTCCTCCCCTGGGAGGAGTGGTGCGGGACCACACCACAGGGATCTGCTGGGTTTGGAGACTCCACACGGAGTTTGTTGCCAGGGATAGAAATGCTCGGTCACAGGCCGGGTGAGCACGAGATGAGGCCGGAGACCAGGGAGACGGGAGTGATTGACTGCTTTTCTCTGGGGGCTCACTGAGGAGTGGGGCCCCAAGTTCTCGGCTTCTATGGGG
>NW_027936996.1:0-1291 GCF_054177405.1 Leptonychotes weddellii | reverse complement strand
GAGACCTTTGCACACGGCATCAACTGGAAGTCGGGGAAAGGCTACAACCACAGCTACAAGGTGTCAGAGACGAAGGTGCGGCCCGTCTAGCGCAGGGCGGTCCACGCACACAGTGGCCGTGGCGAGGGCTGGTCTGGTCGCTCCCAGGGGAGGGAGCAAGAGCTTGGGGCCCTCCCCCTTTCCCTCTGGGACCCTCTCTGCTTTGTGCCTCTCACCCGCACTAACGCCCTGTCTCCCATCTGCGAGGGTGAGAGCAGGGACCCCGGACCTTGGCAGCCACGCATTTTCTCAATAAAGACATTTGCTTCCACGCTCGGCACACGTGGGCCCCCACCGCTTGCCTTTCCCCGACCGCTGGTCACGCCGCCTCTGTTCGTTTGTTCGCGCCCCACCGTGGGCGCTGAGGGTGTTTCTGGGGGTTTCAGGTCAGGAGTCGGCACACGGGGCCTGTGGCCGTGCCCCGCTGCTCTGTGCTCGATGGCCACGGTTGGTGGTCCCGTGGCCTTTATTCTGCAGACAGAGCAGAGTGGCGGAGACACAGACCACGTGACCACGACCACAAGCCCTAAAATCTTCCCCGTGGAGCCCGTGAGCCAGTGTCTGCTGACCCGGGCTCAGAGGTGACCTGGCCTGTCCCAAGCCCCAGCCCCGGGCCCAGCTCTCCCCACTCAGCCTCACCGACCCACTCCCGGCTTCCCTGGTTCTCACTGAGACACCCTCCGACGTGGGGCAAGGCTGACCATAGGCCTGGGGGGCCCTGAGCAGGAACAAGCCTGAGGGGGAGTAAGGCAGCACGTGTGGGTGCTCTGAGCTGCTCGGGGGGGGCGCTCCACCCGGAGGGTCCAGCGCCAGGCTGCCCCACACCCGGCCAGCAGGCACCTGGGCGGGGAGAGGTGCCACGTGGGCGGGCAGGCCATCTGAGAGACCTAAGAGGCATTAGCCCGGGAGCCTGTGTCTGCCGAGCAAGCTACCCAGCCCTCTCTCCCCACCCCGCCACCCCACACGCCCTGAGGGGACCCCAGCCTCAGCCCGGGTGCGGGTCCCCGCAATGGCTGGCACTTGGCCCTTCCCTGCTCCTCGGGTCCCCCTAGTCCCCTTGTGACCACTGTGAGGCTTTGTGGTCTCCTTGCAGAGAATCTGGGAGGGCCCAAGGGGGATCCCACCTTCCTTGCCCCCAGGGCCCCTTCGGGGGAGCGCTCAGCTGGTCTAACAACCACACAGAGCTCGGAGCATGGGGGTGTGTGCCGCGTCTGGGATCCTTCTGGGAACGCGCGCGAGGTTTTCTCTCCTT
>NW_027936995.1:0-221 GCF_054177405.1 Leptonychotes weddellii | reverse complement strand
TAATAATATTTACTTACTTGAAGTATGTGATGATTATGCCCCGCATTTTAAAATTTGCATATATTGCTGTATATTTGAGTATTCTTAGTATTGATTCTAAGAACAAAAGCTTATGGGACGTTCAGCAAATGACAAATTTTCTAAAAATCTTAGATTCGATCTTAGTTCGATTCTCTGGTTTTAAATAAATGGCTTTTTGATTTTTCCAATTAACCACTTGA
>NW_027936994.1:0-221 GCF_054177405.1 Leptonychotes weddellii | reverse complement strand
TTGCTTTTCTATTCTAATCTACAATTCTCTCATGTCCTTACCTCATTTATTATCATCCTTACTTTAACAGATTAAATTTTGGAGTTGAAAAGAAATTAGAAAAGTTAACGTTTATAAAAAATACCAAAAAAAAAAAGACATACTCTTTTTTAGCTCTTTAATCTTACCCCAATTATTATTTTTTTCTTTCTCCACTGTCGATTGTTTGATGTATGTCCTTC
>NW_027936993.1:0-221 GCF_054177405.1 Leptonychotes weddellii | reverse complement strand
TACATTTGTTGGAAGTTTCTTCTGTGTTTGTTGTTGTTAATTTTGCTCCTTCCTTCGTCCCTCCATTCCTCCCTTGTATTTGCATTCTATCTTCCAATGCCTATTGGGCAGTAATGTTTTGTTTTTTTTTTTTCTAAAAAATTTAAAACCATGGGGCGCCAGAATGGCGCAGTTGGTTAAGGATCCAACTCTTGGTTTCAACTTGGGTCATGATCTCAGGG
>NW_027936992.1:0-221 GCF_054177405.1 Leptonychotes weddellii | reverse complement strand
AAGGTGTAATTCATTAAGCTATATATTTGTTTGTGTGGGGTTTTTTTTTCCTTTTTTTTTTTTGTATCTGTGTTTTATAATACCATAAAGATTTTTCTTTTTTTTTTGAAGATTTTATTTATTTATTTATTTATTTGAGAGAGAGAAAGAGTGGGGGGGAGGTCCAAAGGGAGAGGGACAGGGACAAGCAGACTCCGCATTCAGCGCCAGAGCCCGACGCA
>NW_027936991.1:0-221 GCF_054177405.1 Leptonychotes weddellii | reverse complement strand
TGTCACATGAATGTTGCAATATTGTTGATAATCTTGCAGCCTTGTTTTCCCAAATTCATTTTATTTTGATCCATTTGGTATATTGTACTAATTGTTTTAGGTATTTCCACTATGTGTCAAAAATGACTTAATCTATTTAAGTACTGAAGAGCTATCAGAACTTACACATTTACAGTAATTCAGAATTAGTAGGAAAACAGTTCACCAGTGTTTAGTTTTAT
>NW_027936990.1:0-221 GCF_054177405.1 Leptonychotes weddellii | reverse complement strand
GGGCAGCACCCCCTCCTTGGGCTCCAGCAGTGGGGACACAGCACCTCCTGCTGCCCGAGCACCAGACTCCCGACCAGGGTCACGGCCGTATGCACGTCACGCCTGGGACTGCGTCGAAGCTCCCACGACACCCTGCTGTACTTTACTTGGATCTGGTCTGAATTCCCTTAGAATTTACCGAACTACATGTGTCGCATCAGTGAGAACGCTGGCTCTCACAC
>NW_027936989.1:0-221 GCF_054177405.1 Leptonychotes weddellii | reverse complement strand
GGGTCCTATGGCCCAAGAAGCCGGTCCAGCCGCTCGTTCATCCATATATTGTCTATGGCTGCTTCACTTTGCTAAGGCTCCAGATTCGAGTAGGTACGACAGAGACCTATGCAATATTAATATATACAGAGAACCTTTGCACCAGGCTGGCATTTCAATGAAAATAGGATAGGGTTCACAGCCCTGCATCCTTACAGAGATTTTAGGGTTGGTACTCAACT
>NW_027936988.1:0-221 GCF_054177405.1 Leptonychotes weddellii | reverse complement strand
GCCTGGTGGTGGGTATTGAGGCGGGCACATTCTGCATGGAGCACTGGGTGTTATGCACAAACAATGAATCATGGAACACTTCATCTAAAACTAATGATGTAATGTATGGGGATTAACATAAGAATAAAAAAAAAAAAGAGTCTGTTTCTTGAATTGGGTTATGGGCATTAAGGAGGGCACTTGATGTAATGACCACTGGGTGTTCTATGCAACTGATGAAT
>NW_027936987.1:0-221 GCF_054177405.1 Leptonychotes weddellii | reverse complement strand
ATGCGTAGCAAATGGCATTTATCATTACGATTATTGCCACCTTAGACAGTATTAACATTTTTAGGGATCTTGATGTGCATTCACTGCAAATAGTCCTCTAAAAAGGTCTTGCTGGTTTACATCCTGGCTCTTAAGGTGTCAGAGCGCCTTGCCTCTCTGACTTAAGTTCTTCTTGTATTAGGAAGACCAGGACTTCGGGCGCCTGGCTGGCTCAGTGGGTG
>NW_027936986.1:0-221 GCF_054177405.1 Leptonychotes weddellii | reverse complement strand
CAGGCCTACCACGTGAAACAAGAAAAACCTCAAATAAGCAACCTAGGGGTGCCTGGGTGGCTCAGTTGTTAAGCATCTGCCTTCAGCTCAGGTCATGATCCCAGGATTCTGGGATCGAGCCCCGCATCGGGCTCCCTGTTCTGCGGGAAGCCTGCTTCTCCCTCTCCCACTCCCCTTGCTTGTGTTCCCTCTCTCGCTGTGTCTCTCTCTCAAATAAAGAA
>NW_027936985.1:0-1291 GCF_054177405.1 Leptonychotes weddellii | reverse complement strand
GTTTCTTAAATTCCACATATGAGAGAAGTCATGTGGTATTTGTCTTTCTCTGACTGACTTATTTTGCTTAACATTATACTCTCCAGCTCCATCCGTGTTGTTGCAAAGGGCAAGATTTCATTATTTTTTAAGGCTAAATATTATTCCATTATATATATATGTGTGTGTACACACACACACACACACACACGCACACCACTCCATATATATACTATACACACACCACATCTTCTTTATCCATTCATCTATCGATGGACACTTGGGCTGCTTCCATAATTTGGCTATTGTAAATAACGTTGCAATAAACAAAGGGGTGCACACCGTATATCCTTCATCCATTGAGGGACACTTGGGTAGCTTCCACCTTTTGGTTATTGTGAATAACGCTGCTATGAACACTGGTGTACAAATATCTCTTCGAGACCCTGTTTTCAATTCTTTTGGGCATATACCCATTGCTGAATCATATGGTAATTCTAGTTTTAATTTTTTGAGGAACCACTATGCTCAATTCCTTTTTATACCTTTGTATTACAGATGCAGTATCTTCTCAAATCTTTCTGAGTTTTAAAAATTTTCTCTTGTTCCTTAAATTATCTCTGCTTTGTTAGGTCAATTTTGCTATTTATTTTGGTTTTTCTCTTTCATGTGGCAGATTTTTAAAAAACAATGCCTAAGGATTCTTGGTTACCTTCATGTTTAAGAATGAAGCAGTGGAATGGCTCTGAGATCTCTGTATGTGGGCAGGATTCATAGCAGGTTAAACTTTTAGATGAGTGGTCAGGGAGTTTGTGGTAATCTGAGGAAACCCTAAAGTTAGAGGGAGCTGGACTCTATCCTGGGAGTACCAGCACCTGTGTAACTGCCTTAGATGTCCCTGTACTAGACCCAATTAAAAAAAATTATTTAAATTCAATTCAATTAACATATAGTGTATTATTAGTTTCAGAGGTAGAATTTAGAGATTCATCAGTTGCATATAACACCCAGTGCTCATTCCATCAAGTGCCCTCCTTAATACCCATCAGTCAGTTACCAAATCCTCCTACCCACTTCCCCTCCAGAAACCCTGTTATTTTTTTTTTAATTCTTATGTTAACCCCATACATTACATCATTAGTTTTAGATGTAGTGTTCCATGATTCATTGTTTGTGCATAACACCCAGTGCTCCATGCAGAACGTGCCCTCTTTAATACCCACCACCAGGCTAACCCATCCTCCCACCCCCCTCCCCTCTAGAACCCTCAGTTTGTTTTTCAGAGTCCCTCGTCTCTCATGGTTCGTCTACC
>NW_027936984.1:0-221 GCF_054177405.1 Leptonychotes weddellii | reverse complement strand
AGGTTCAGTCTGATTGGTACAATTTTTTTTTTTTAAGATTTTATTTATTTATTTGAGACAGAGAGAATGAGAGACAGAGAGCATGAGAGGGAGGAGGGTCAGAGGGAGAAGCAGACTCCCTGCCGAGCAGGAAGCCCGATGCGGGACTCGATCCCGGGACTCCAGGATCATGACCTGAGCCGAAGGCAGTCGCTTAACCGACTGAGCCACCCAGGCGCCCC
>NW_027936983.1:0-221 GCF_054177405.1 Leptonychotes weddellii | reverse complement strand
AGAATCTGCCCCTTTGTGGGGAAAAGAGGCTAGCTGCCATTCAGGGCTGCATGTCGCCTGGGGGAAGAGAGCAGGATTTTCTTTTTTTTTTTTTTTTATTCTTATGTTAATCCCCATACATCATTAGTTCTAGATGAAGTGTTCCATGATTCATTGTTCGTGCACAACACCCAGTGCTCCATGCAGAACGTGCCCTCCTCAACACCCACCACCAGGCCAAC
>NW_027936982.1:0-221 GCF_054177405.1 Leptonychotes weddellii | reverse complement strand
ACTTATATGTAAGTGGTGGTGATTTTTTTTTCCTCATTTTATTTTTCTGCTGGGTCTTGGCGCACAGACTACACATCACATACTCAAGATTGATTAGCTCAAAATTAATTTTCATGGGTGGAATATTATGCAGCCATCAAAAGGAATGAGATCTTGCCATTTGCAACGACATGGATGGAACTGGAGGGTATTATGTTGAATGAAATAAGTCAAACAGAGAA
>NW_027936981.1:0-221 GCF_054177405.1 Leptonychotes weddellii | reverse complement strand
TGTGTGTGTGTGTGTGTGTAGTAATCAAAATAGATTTTTCTTATATTAACCTAGCATTTACACACAGTAATAACAGTGCCCAAGGATAGCTGAAATAATCCCCAACATTTGCAAAACTCATTTTCTTTCTTTCCCCCCACCTCCACCCAGTTTCACTTTGAATGTATTGAATGCCAAATTTCTAAGATGTCCAGCATATCTTTATGTCATACTTTTACAAC
>NW_027936980.1:0-221 GCF_054177405.1 Leptonychotes weddellii | reverse complement strand
GAGATATGGTGTGAGCTGGTACCAACAGCTCCCAGGAAAAGCCCCCAGAACCATCATCTACAGTAATAGCAACCGACCATCAGGGGTCCCGAATCGATTCTCTGGCTCCAGGTCTGGCAGCTCAGGCACCCTGACCATCACTGGGCTCCAGGCTGAGGACGAGGCTGAGTATTACTGCTCAGCATCAGACAGCAGTGCCAGTGCTCACACAGTGCTCCCGG
>NW_027936979.1:0-221 GCF_054177405.1 Leptonychotes weddellii | reverse complement strand
TTTGGACAGGTGTTGTTGTTGCTTTTTTTTTTTCCCTCTAGAATACACAATTTGTGATTTTTTTTAGAAAATTGATGAATCTAATGCAAGTTTAATATATATGGACCAAATATATTTGTGGTCTTCAGTTTTATTTCATTGGTTAACAGTTCTTTAGTGATTTGTTAAAACATCCAGTTCATTTAAATAAGACAGTGAAGATTTTGGGATTAGAGGAGCAA
>NW_027936978.1:0-221 GCF_054177405.1 Leptonychotes weddellii | reverse complement strand
TAACGTCCAACATTATTGAAGCCATGCTATGTGCTAGTCATTTTTCTCAGTACTTTATATGCATTACTACATGCAGTTTTCACAACATCTGGTTTATGAGCTGTGTGGATTGAGTCACATCTCTTGACTTCTCGATGATCAGTCATTGTCCTTTGTGAAATGTGGGTAGCACCACCACCCTGGCAGGGTGGATCCATGGCCAGTGCATTGTGTGGTGTCTG
>NW_027936977.1:0-221 GCF_054177405.1 Leptonychotes weddellii | reverse complement strand
GGTAAAGGGGCAGGTGCTCCTGCCCAGCTCATTCTGTCTTGGACAAACTCTTCGGCTTCTCTCGGTCTCACTTTTTCTTTTTTTTTTTTTAATTTAATTTTATTATATTATGTTAGTCACTATACAATGCATCATTAGTTTTTGATGTAGTGATCCATGATTCATTGTTTTCGTATAACACCCAGTGCTCCAAGCAGTACGTGCCCTCCTTAATACCCGTC
>NW_027936976.1:0-221 GCF_054177405.1 Leptonychotes weddellii | reverse complement strand
GGGCTCCCTGAGGGCAGGGCTGTGTCTCCCCCCTCAGACTGGGCTCCCTGAGGTCAGGGCTGTGTCTCCCCCTCAGACTGGGCTCCCTGAGGACAGGGCTATGTCTCCCCTCAGACTGGGGCTCCCTGAAGGCAGGGCTGTGTTTCCACCTCAGATTGAGGACAGCATATAAATCTCCCCTAGGATTTTCTGAGGGAAGGGGTCTTGAGGAAAACTGCAAT
>NW_027936975.1:0-221 GCF_054177405.1 Leptonychotes weddellii | reverse complement strand
AAATCTTTAAAAATAAATAAATAAATAAAATAAAATGTTTACAAACTTGGTATTTAAAGGATGTTCCTGGTCCAAGAAAATCAAACAAAGCACAAATTGGGGATGTATAAGACATTATAAAATAGGGGCACCTGGGTGGCTCAGATGGTTAAGCATCTGCCTTCAGCTCGGGTCATGATCCCAGGGTCCTGGGATCGAGTCCCACATCGGGCTCCCTGCTC
>NW_027936974.1:0-1291 GCF_054177405.1 Leptonychotes weddellii | reverse complement strand
GTTTAAAATCTAACTTGTCTGATATAAGGATTCCACCCCAGCTTTCTTTTGGTGTCCATTAGCATGGTAAGTGGTTTTCCACCCCCTCACTTTCAATCCGGGGGTGGCTTTGGGTCTAAAATGAGTCTCTTGCAGACAGCATATGGATGGGTCTTGTTTTTTAATCCAATCTGATAGCCTGTGTCTTTTGATTGGGGCATTTAGCCCATTTACATTCAGGGTAACTATTGAAAGATAGGAATTTAGTGCCACTGTATTGCCTGTAAGGTGACTGTTACCGTATATTGTCTGTGTTCCTTTCTGGTCTATGTTGCTTTTAGGCTCTCTCTTTGCTTAGAGGACCCCTTTCAATATTTCTTGTAGGGCTGGTTTTGTGTTTGCAAATTCTTTTAGTTTTTGTTTGTCTTTGAAGCTTTTTATCTCTCCTTCTATTTTTTTTTAATTTCTCCTATTTTCAATGACAGCCTACCTGGATATTGTATTCTTGGTTGCATATTTTTCTCATTTAGTGCTCTGAATATATCATGCCCGTCTTTTCTGGCCTGCCAGGTCTCTGTGGGTAGGTCTGAATCTAATGTTTCTACCATTGTAGGTTACAGACCTCTTGTCCCAAGCTGCTTTCAGGATTTTCTCTTTGTCTATGAGACTCGTAAGTTTTACTATTAGATGTCGGGGTGTTGACCTATTTTTATTGATTTTGAGGGGGATTCTCTGTGCCTCCTGGATTTTGATGCCTGTTTCCTTTCCCAAGCTACAGAAGTTCTCTGCTATAATTTGCTCCAATATACCTTCTGCCCCTCTCTTTTTTTCTTCTTTTGGGATCCCAATTATTCCAATATTGTTTTATCTATGGTGTCACTTATCTTTCGAATTCTGCCCTTGTGATCCAGTAGTTTTTTCTCTCTCTCTAGTAGTTCTCTCTTTTTCTCAGCTTCTTGATTTTCCATCATTTGGTCTTCTATATCACTAATTCTCTCTTCTGCCTCATTTATCCTAGCAGTTAGAGCCTCCATTTTTGATTGCACCTCATTAATAGCCTTTTTGATTTTGACTTGGTTAGATTTGAGCTCTTTTATTTCTCCAGAAAGGGTTTCTCTAATAACTTCCATGTTTTTTTCATGCCCAGCTAGTATCTTTAAAATCATCATTCTGAACTCTAGTTCTGACTTCGTACTAATGTCCATATTGAGTAGGTCCCTGGCAGTCGGTACTGCCTCTTGTTCTTTTTGTTGAGGTGATTTTTTCCATCTTGTCATTTTGTGCAGAGGAGAATAGATGAATGAGAGAACAA
>NW_027936973.1:0-221 GCF_054177405.1 Leptonychotes weddellii | reverse complement strand
ATGGGTTAGCCTGGTGATGGGTATTGAGGAGGGCACATTCTGCATGGAGCACTGGGTGTTATGCACAAACAATGAATCATGGAACACTACATCTAAAACTAATGATGTAATGTATGGGGATTAACATAAGAATAAAAAAAAATGTTGAAAACCAGGAACAAAGAAAAAAACCTTGAAATCAGTGTCAGAAAAATGACTCATCATGTAAATGGAACCCTAAT
>NW_027936972.1:0-221 GCF_054177405.1 Leptonychotes weddellii | reverse complement strand
GGAGTTAACCAGCCATTGCTGTAAACCATCGCGTGGCAGACAGAATGCAAACCCATATTCTTTTTTTTACCTTTTTTTTTATTATGTTATGTTAATCACCATACATTACATCATTAGTAGTGTTCCATGATTCATTGTTTGTGCATAACACCCAGTGCTCCATGCAGAATGTGCCCTCCTCAATACCCACCACCAGGCTAACCCATCCCCCCACCCCCCTC
>NW_027936971.1:0-221 GCF_054177405.1 Leptonychotes weddellii | reverse complement strand
TGGGCAAACCCCCTAGGCGGCCGGAAGGTGGCGAGGACAGCACCCACCCCGTTCACTCTAGGACTTTGGAAGCCCCCTCCAAGGTAGGTGGGCTGGGGCAGGGTGCCCTGGTGCCCCAGTGAATCGGGAGTCCCCAGCTTGGTTCCCAGAAGCACTCAGCACCCACCAGCTAGGGGAAGTCAGCGCTGTGAGCAGAGCCGTCCACGCCGGCGTGGCTGTGG
>NW_027936970.1:0-221 GCF_054177405.1 Leptonychotes weddellii | reverse complement strand
TCAATCTACCCAATAAACAGGAAAAAAAAAAATCACGCCACTTTAAGAATTAAAGTATTGCTGGTTAGGAAGTAGGTGATTAAGCAGCTCAGCATCAGTGTGCTTAAAAAGTACCAAAATACGGGCGCCTGGGTGGCTCAGTTGGTTAAGCGACTGCCTTCGGCTCAGGTCATGATCCTGGAGTCCCGGGATCGAGTCCGGGGATCGAGTCCCGCATCGGG
>NW_027936969.1:0-221 GCF_054177405.1 Leptonychotes weddellii | reverse complement strand
CTCAAATAAATAAATAAAATTTAAAAAAAATATGTTGACTCAACTTTTCATGTTATGTAAAATGAGCAAAGTCTTAACTGAGACACTGGAGCTGATGATCAATAAAATCATTTTTGCTATTATTCAGTATAGAATGTAATATTTAACATTATAGATTTATAAAAGAGCTTTCACAGATTTTGATGATTACAAATGATGACATATTTAAAGAACTTAGAACA
>NW_027936968.1:0-221 GCF_054177405.1 Leptonychotes weddellii | reverse complement strand
TATTTTATATGATTAGGTTACATGCCACCTCATGACTCTGATGAGCTTCAGAAAAAATATAATTTTGTAGTTTATCTGGATTTTATTCATTATTAGGATAGGAGTGATTTTTTTTAAAGCTTCCTATATCTTGAGGAGAAGCAGAAGCCCACTTCAGAATATCAAAAGCGGAAAATTTACAGAACTAAAAGGAGAACAGACAAATGCAACACACACATAAG
>NW_027936967.1:0-221 GCF_054177405.1 Leptonychotes weddellii | reverse complement strand
CCTTGGCGTTCTAAGGAGATGGTGCTGAAAGAAGAAAGTGCTGACCACCCGACATGAATATGTCATGTTGCCCTGATATCCTCTCTCCTAGGGAAAGTTCATCTGTGAGATGAAAGTCTCTGTGAGAGCTTAGCTAATGTGGGCCCCTACTTTGCCCCTGACTCATAGAGGTTGTTCACTCTTTAGGGGACTGATACAAACAGGTCCTGATTGTGCTCAGT
>NW_027936966.1:0-221 GCF_054177405.1 Leptonychotes weddellii | reverse complement strand
AACCATTCACAGTGAGTTATAAACAAATTAAAAGCTTGACTGTAGGGGCAACTGGGTGGCTCAGTCATTAAGTGACTGCCTTCCGCTCAGGTCATGATCCCAGCATCCTGGGATCGAGCCCCACATCGGGCTCCCTGCTCAGCGGGAAGCCTGCTTCTCCCTCTCCCACTCCCCCTGCTTCTGTTCCCTCTCTCGCTGTGTCTCTCTCTGTCAAATAAATA
>NW_027936965.1:0-221 GCF_054177405.1 Leptonychotes weddellii | reverse complement strand
CGAAGAGGCACATGCACCCCAGTGTTTATAGTAGCAATGTCCACAATAGCCAAACTATGGAAAGAGCCCAGATGTCCATCGATGAATGGATAAAGAAGATGTGAGATACATACACATATACATATGTATGTCTCCACAACCTATATTCTTTTTGATGGCTCTATCTATCTGTCTGTCTATCTATCTATCTATCTATCTAATGGAATATTACTCAGCCATCA
>NW_027936964.1:0-221 GCF_054177405.1 Leptonychotes weddellii | reverse complement strand
CTTTGATGGCAAAGTCTGTCTTTTGTTTATCCTGGTATTCCTCTACTGTACTTAGCCTGGTACCTTGAACATACTGAGGTACATATTCAATAAATATTTATTTAATCAAATTCATTAATACATTTTTTCCTAAGTTAGCTACAGTATGCTGATATTATGAGAAGTAGTTAAGTAATTTGAGGAGAACTCATCTCCATTTCTTCCCTAAGAAACAGCATCTC
>NW_027936963.1:0-1291 GCF_054177405.1 Leptonychotes weddellii | reverse complement strand
GCATTCCTAGAGATGAATAAACTACCAAAACTGAACCAGGAAGAAATAGAAAACCTGAAGAGCCCTATAACCACTAAGGAAATTGAAACAGTAATCAAAAATCTCCCAACAAACAAAAGCCCAGGGCCAGATGGCTTCCCAGGGGAATTCTACCAAACATTTCAAGAAGAATTAATGCCTATTCTTCTGAAACTGTTCCAAAATATAGAAATGGAAGGGAAACTTCCAAACTCGTTTTATGAGGCCACCATTACCTTGATCCCAAAACCAAAGACCCCATCAAAAAGGAGAATTACAGACCAATATCCCTGATGAACATGGATGCAAAAATTCTCACCAAAATACTAGCTAATAGAATCCAACAGTACATTAAAAGGATTATTCACCATGACCAAGTGGGATTTATCCCTGGGCTGCAAGGTTGGTTCAACATCTGCAAATCAATCAATGTGATACATTAATAAAAGAAAGAACAAGAACCATATGATCCTCTCAATGGATGCATTTGACAAAGTACAGCATCCTTTCTTGATCAGGACTCTTCAGAGTATAGGGATCGAGGGTACAAACCTCAATATCATAAAAGCCATCTATGAAAAACCCACAGCGAATATCATTCTCAATGGGGAAAAACTGAGAGCTTTCTCCCTAAGGTCAGGAACGCGGCAGGGATGTCCACTATCACCACTGCTATTCAACATAGTACTAGAAGTCCTAGCCACAGCAATCAGACAACAAAAAGAAATAAATGGCATCCGAATTGGCAAAGAAGAAGTCAAACTTCTTGAGTTTGCAAGGAGAAGTCACTCTTTGCAGATGATATGATACTTTATGTGGAATACCCAAAAGACTCCACCCCAAACTGCTAGAACTTATACAGGAATTCAGTAAAGTGGCAGGATATAAAATCAATGCACAGAAATCAGTGGCATTCCTATACACCAACAACAAGACAGAAGAAAGAGAAATTAAGGAGTCGATCCCATTTACAATTGCACCCAAAACCGTAAGATACCTAGGAATAAATCTAACCAAAGAGGCAAAGAATCTGTACTCAGAAAACTATAAAATGCTCATGAAAGAAATTGAGGAAGACACAAAGAAATAGAAAAAAGTTCCATGCTCATGGATTGGAAGAACAAATATTGTGAAGATGTCAATGCTACCTAGAGGAATCTACACATTCAATGCAATCCCTATCAAAATACCATCAACTTTTTTCAAATAAATGAAACAAATAATCCTAAAATTTGTGTGGAACCAGAAAAGACCCTGAATAGCCAGAGGAATG
>NW_027936962.1:0-221 GCF_054177405.1 Leptonychotes weddellii | reverse complement strand
TGGAAAAAGTGACAAGATGGAAAAAAAAAAAACACCTCCAAACAAAGAACAAGAGGCAGTATTGACTGGCAGGGACCTAATCAGTACAGACATTAGTAAGATGTTGGAACTAAAGTTCAGAATGACAATTTTAAAGATACTAGCTGGGCTTGATAAGCATGGAAGATATCAGAGAAACCCTTTCTGGAGAAATAAAAGAAATAAAATCTAACCAAGTTGAA
>NW_027936961.1:0-221 GCF_054177405.1 Leptonychotes weddellii | reverse complement strand
CGCGGCGAGACCCGACCTCCCGCGGGAGCCCCGGAGTCTGCGGAGCCGAGTCCCCGGTGGCGCCGCTCGGACCTCCGTCCCCTCCGGCGCGCGGCGTGCGGGCTGGGCGGGCAGCCGGGACCCCGGAGTCCTGTCCGGTCCCTGCGCGCGGCCGCGTCTCCCCCGATCGTGCAGTGACCACGGGGAGGGTCGTCAGGGGACAGTCCTGACTCGGCGTCCGG
>NW_027936960.1:0-221 GCF_054177405.1 Leptonychotes weddellii | reverse complement strand
TTCTCTTCCTTGTATTACTTCCCCGTTACCCTAAGATATTCTGCATTTCCCAAATAATCTGCTTGCATTCAAATCTTTTTCTGTTTCTGGGCACACTCAAACTGCGATATTTGTAATTTTCAAATAGTTCTATTTAAAACTGATTACTTATATAATAAGTTAATAAAAGCTTAAAAAACATTTAACATCAGATTTTTTTTTGTTTTTTTGTTTTTTTTTTT
>NW_027936959.1:0-221 GCF_054177405.1 Leptonychotes weddellii | reverse complement strand
GGTCAGAGGTGGGAGGGAGACATATCTTTTACCATTTACACTTTTATAGCCATTGAAGCTTTTTATCATGTACGTAGATGTTTAATCTAGAAAAGAAAAATTTGGGCGCCTGGGTGGCTCAGTTGGTTAAGCGACTGCCTTCAGCTCAGGTCATGATCCCAGGGTCCTGGGATCGAGTCCCGCATCGGGCTCCCTGCTCTACGGGGAGCCTGCTTCTCCCT
>NW_027936958.1:0-221 GCF_054177405.1 Leptonychotes weddellii | reverse complement strand
AATCTTCCTTTTTCCCAACAGGAAAGAGGTGGTTTTCAGTGTTTCCACTCTCTCTTTGCTGAATTAGTCCAGCAGCAGCAGCAGCGACAGCATACACATTTTCTAATACTGCCGTCTCATTACTTTGGTGTCTCTTCTTTTCTTCATTAATCTTTAATGGAAATTTGATACGAAGGATAATTGTTACTACATTATTCATTAAAAAGAACTTTTTTTCATTA
>NW_027936957.1:0-221 GCF_054177405.1 Leptonychotes weddellii | reverse complement strand
ATTTTCAATGCTATAATTAGCATGGTAAAAGTATGTTGGTGTAGTCTAGAACCTGGGCATCTCAATCAGTTCCTAAATTCAAACTGTTTCCCATTAAGAGCTGGCTGTCTGCTGAGAACTAGGCAGCAGGGCTGGCCAGTTCTCTTTGCTATTATCTGTGTGTGAGAGCCAGAGTCGGCCTACCTATGTGCGGTGTATACGGGGGGATTTTGAGTGTTTTC
>NW_027936956.1:0-221 GCF_054177405.1 Leptonychotes weddellii | reverse complement strand
TGCTATTCCTTTCTTCGATCTCCTGTTGAGTTTGTAGGTGTTCAGAATGGTTTGATCCCTATCCAGCTGAATTCCTGAGAGGAGACGAAATCCAGGTCTCCTACTCCTCTGCCATCTTGCTCCGCCCCCTGGTTGTTTTAATCTTTTAAAAAATACAGTACTTTCAAGTGTTTGGCAATTTAAAATTTTTTTTTAAAAAGTCCTTTGAGTTCAGTGTAATG
>NW_027936955.1:0-221 GCF_054177405.1 Leptonychotes weddellii | reverse complement strand
ACCCTCAGACACTGGAAAAACTAACCACCCAATGTACATATTGAACCCAACGTTGAAGAATAAGCCTCTCCCTATATGGTTAGCTAATTTGAAAGAACTTCTAAAACCCTTCAATAGAGGCAAGATGGAGGAGTCCTCTTCATGACCTGGAAGGAGAGAATAAAGTAGCTCCTTTCTTACTTCTATACTATAAATCTGTATCCCTTTCTCTAAATGGCTTG
>NW_027936954.1:0-221 GCF_054177405.1 Leptonychotes weddellii | reverse complement strand
GGGGTGGCTGGGTGATAGACATTGGGGAGAGTATGTGCTATGGTGAGTGCTGTGAATTTTGTAAGACTGATGAATCACAGACCTGTACCTCTGAAACAAATAATACATTATAGGTTAAAAAAAAAAGAAAAAAAAGAAGACAGTAGGAAGGGAAAATGAAGGGGGGAATCAGAAGGGGAGACGAACCATAAGACACTATGGACTCTGAGAAACAAACTGAG
>NW_027936953.1:0-221 GCF_054177405.1 Leptonychotes weddellii | reverse complement strand
ATCCAGGTCTCCTCCTCCTCCACCATCTTGCTCCGCCCCTCCGCAAAGATCCTATTTTCAATTAAGTCACATTCACAGTTACCTGGGGTTAGGACGTCAACATACCATTTGGGGAATAGAGTTTAACCCATAACAACACCTATCTTTTCTCTGGCTCCCTTTCATTTTACAGGCTTCATGTTTTCATATTTGGTAATTATTTGTTATTTTGTCTATGCATC
>NW_027936952.1:0-1291 GCF_054177405.1 Leptonychotes weddellii | reverse complement strand
CCAAAAACAGGTGTTGGTGGAAAGCTAGCATTAAACCTGCTATGGGTTGAATTATGTCCCCTCAAAATCTCTGTGTTGAAGTCTTAAACCCAAGGACCTCAGAATGTGACCTTATTTGGAGACGGGGTCCTTGCAGATGTGACTGATGAAGATGAGGTCACGCGGGAGTCAGGTGAGCCCCGAACTCAATATGGAGTCCTTACAAAAGAGAACAATTAGACAGAGACACACAAGGAGAGCATCACACGAAGACAAAGGCAGAGATCGGGGCGATGCTTCTACAAGCCAAAGAACGGCTAAGGTGGACAGCAGACAAAGCCCAGAACATGGCAGCAGAAGGAACCAGCCCTGTTCACACCTCATCTCGGACTTCTAGCTTCCAGACCGGGAGATAATATGTCTCTGTTCTCTAGGCCACCAGTCTGCAGAACTGCAGACTCGTGAAGACCCCCAGGCCCCCACCCTCCCCCTGCAGACATCCAGGGCCCGGACCTCCCCCACCACCAGGCAGGAGAGAGTGAACCCTGCCCAGCCTGGGGGCCCACGGCCTGGAAGAGAGCGGGCATGGAGCACCTGCTGAAGGGAGGGGGTTGAGGTACACCCGAGAAGCCTAGCCCTGGGACCCCTGTGCGTGGACCTCCCCAGCCAAGAACCTGGGGAGACCTGCCAGGACCACACCCTCCAGCAAGAAATAACAGACGCTAAAACCACCAGGAAAGGAACATGGCAGCACGAAACAGTGCGGGGAAGAGAAGGAAAGTATTTTCTAAATTCCTTGTAATTAATGTTCTCAGAAAGAAAAGTTGCTATGCCCACGAATGGGTGGAGAATGCTATTTTTAAAAGGATCATTTAATGAATAAGAGAGTTCTTCGAAATTAAAAATATGAAAACACAAACTTTAAAAGTAAACCTAAAGGCTGGAATTAAGTAATTTTCCAGGAAAGGGGAGAGATAAGACTTGAGGATCAGTGAAAAGGAGCCACTGAGAGAGAACTCGAGAAAACCTCCCAGGACTGCCAGTTGCGAGTCTCCAAACTCAAAGCACCCGCCACCCACCCCGCCGGCCGGAGAAAGTCACACACCAAGCAAACTGTGACATGTCAGCACTTGAGGGCTAACGGGAAGATTCTGTAAGCTTCCAGAGAGAACGACAGACCACAGACGGTAGAGAATGGGAATGGCATGGGCATGTCTCACACGGACACCAGACAATGATAAAGAAACACATCCAAACTGCTGAGCAGTGGGGATGGTGTGGGGGGCGGCGATCTCTGCGGGAGCGTCAGGGA
>NW_027936951.1:0-221 GCF_054177405.1 Leptonychotes weddellii | reverse complement strand
ACTCTTACATCATTAAGCTCAGGTAATGAACTAATGGAGATGACCAAGCGCACAGGAAGTCACACCACTAGTGAGGGTGGATTTACACACCCAAGACTCCCGGAATTGTCGGATGAAGAAAATAAACTTGTTAGGAAAGAGACATTTCGTGAAGTATGGCTGCAATAACAAAGATTAGCATACAAGACACCACCGGCAATGAACACTTAAAACGGCACTCC
>NW_027936950.1:0-221 GCF_054177405.1 Leptonychotes weddellii | reverse complement strand
TGGAGGCTGTCCCCAGGGACTGTGTGTCCCACCAGGTCCGTGGGAGCCCTGAGAAGCCCAGCAGACACTAAGTGACCGCATCTTGCTGGGACGTTTGTCACAGGAAAATCTGATGGATTGATGTAATCAGGAAGTGAATGAGTTGTTACCCTTTCTTTGGCCCAGTGTGTACAGAGTGTTGATTTCCCCAAAGTCAAAAGCTCCTGAATGTCCTTAGGATT
>NW_027936949.1:0-221 GCF_054177405.1 Leptonychotes weddellii | reverse complement strand
TTGTTTCCTGCGATTAAGAATTCCTCATATCAGTGAGGTCATATGATACGTGTCTTTCTCTGTTTGACTTATTTCGCTCAACATAATACCCTCCAGTTCCATCCACGTCGTTGCAAATGGCAAGATCTCATTCCTTTTGATGGCTGCATAATATTCCATTGTATATATATACCACATCTTCTTTATCCATTCATCTGTCGATGGACATCTTGGCTCTTTCC
>NW_027936948.1:0-221 GCF_054177405.1 Leptonychotes weddellii | reverse complement strand
TCCAGGGCGTGTGGTCACCACGAGGGCACGGGCCTGGCCTGCAGGGGCTGCCGGACACGGGCCACCGGGGGCCACGCCGAGTGGGATCCTGGCTGGTCCCTGCAACCCCCTCAGCTCCTGCAAGGCAAAGCGTGTGTCTGCATCTCAGAGAGGACTCAGGCTCAGGTTCCCCCAGTCACCCAGGGCTGGGGGTGTGGCCAAGAGCCTGCGTTCCCACCTGG
>NW_027936947.1:0-221 GCF_054177405.1 Leptonychotes weddellii | reverse complement strand
GACACATAGATCAGTGAAGAACAGAAAGCTCAGAAATAAACCCACAGTTATATGGTCAATTAGTCTTCAACAAAGGAGGCAAGAATATGCATTGGGAAAAAGTCTTTTCAGCAAATGGTGGGAAAACTGGACAACTATATGCAAAACAATGAAATTAGACCACTTTCTTACACACAAAAATAAATTCAAAATGGATTAAGGACCTAAATGTGAAACCTGAA
>NW_027936946.1:0-221 GCF_054177405.1 Leptonychotes weddellii | reverse complement strand
GCCCTGAGCAGGGACAGGCCCGCCCGGCGCACTGAGCCTGCTTTCGGAGAGGGTGCCGAGGGCCACACACATGTGACCACCAGCCAGTCTCCCCACACGCTGCAGCCAGCGACTTCTCGCCCCGGAACATCTCCAAAGGCACGTTGTTTGGCAATGCAGAGCTTTATTTGGAGCGTCTTCAGTGTGCACGTAGGTGGTGGGACAGTCAGCCTTTCCATGTG
>NW_027936945.1:0-221 GCF_054177405.1 Leptonychotes weddellii | reverse complement strand
CTGGGATGGCCAGAGCCTTACACTCCTCAAGGAGGGAAAGAGGCCTGGGCCCTAAGACCTCCATCGTGAGCCACATGAAAAGCCAATGTGCTCCTTCCCCAGGGCCTGGCTTTGGAGGGAGAAAGGAGGGCTGGTTCCCTCTATCAAAGGTCTGCTGAGTGGGAAGCCAAGAGACCAGAAGAGCCAGAGAAAGACCCTACGTGCTTTGTTCACACCTCCCC
>NW_027936944.1:0-221 GCF_054177405.1 Leptonychotes weddellii | reverse complement strand
TCCTGGGGTTGAATCCCACATTGGGCTCCCTGCTCCGCAGGGAGCCTTCTTCTCCTTCTCTCGCTCCCCCTGCTTGTGTTCCCTCTCTCGCTGTGTCTCTCTCTGTCAAATAAATAAATAAAATCTTTAAAAAAATAAAAATAAATAAAAAATAAAATAAAATAAAATAAAATAAATGGGATTTTTTTTTTTTTTTTTTAATGAAAGCCTCTGAGAGGGTC
>NW_027936943.1:0-221 GCF_054177405.1 Leptonychotes weddellii | reverse complement strand
AAGAATGAAGCGGGGGAAATCGGAGGGGTAGACGAACCATGAGAGACGATGGACTCTGAAAAACAAACAGGGTTCTAGAGGGGAGGGGGGTGGGAGGATGGGTTAGCCTGGTGGTGGGTATTGAGGAGGGCACATTCTGCATGGAGCACTGGGTGTTATGCACAAACAATGAATCATGGAACACTTCATCTAAAACTAACGATGTAATGTATGGGGATTAA
>NW_027936942.1:0-221 GCF_054177405.1 Leptonychotes weddellii | reverse complement strand
GGCACCCCAACGCTCACTCCCCACAGTTCCCCAAACAGGCTTCCAAGCCTGGCTCACCTGCGGGTCTCCGCTTGATGCCCCCCTGGCCCTTCATCTGAGTCATTCAATCCTCTTTCAGGGCTCAGCTCAGGCAGCCCCTCCTCCCCACCCTCCGAGTGCTGCCCGTTCCCCCCACTGATAAAGAATGAGGATCCAGGGGCGCCTGGGTGGCTCAGTTGGTT
>NW_027936941.1:0-1291 GCF_054177405.1 Leptonychotes weddellii | reverse complement strand
ACTCCATTTTCCTCCCCCTCCCCTCCACTTTTTAAAAAAGATTTTATGTATTTGAGAGCAAGAGTGAGAGTGAAAGCAAGAGAGAGAGAGAGAGAGACACACACACACACACACACAGAGTGCCAGTGGGGGAAGGGGCAGAAAGAGAGAGAGAGAGAAAGAATTCCAATTCTTTCCAATTCCAATTGCCTTGGACAGGTTATAGGTAGAAGTATGGGTGTTAGTGACTCAGCTGGTGAGAACTCAGAAGAGAAAAAGCACAGTGGGAACAAACCATTTACTGGTTTTTATAAGCACTTAAGCAGACTATTAGTAGAAATATGCAGGTTAAAGTGCTGCTGGTGAGGGCTCAGAAGGAAATGAGGAACATGTTACTAGAAACTGGAGAAAAGGGGATCCTGGTTATAATAGCACCAGAATGCTTAGTTGAATTGTGTCTAGAAGTTATATGGAAAGTGGAAAGTGTAAATGATAAACTTGGATATTTAGCTGAAGAGATTTCCAAGTAGTGTTGAAGCTATGGCCTGGTTTCTTCTTGCTGATTATAGTAAATATAAGAGGAAAGAGTGATTGAGTGAGTAACTTAAGCAAGAAGGAGCCAGGTCTTGATGGTTTGGGAAATTCTCAGCTTGTTCAATCGCAAAAGGGTGGAAAATTAGGAGATTCACTGTCAGGAAGGCGTGTTTCTGAAAGAAGGTGACGGATATAGTTGAGTATCTTTTTGCTAGTGCCTCAAAAGGATTAAAAGGTTAAAATATTCAGTCACATAGAGGGCTCACTGAGAATATTAGGGGTGTAATTTATGGGTCTCCTCAGCCATCTCAGCAGAAGCCAGAAACAGAGATGAGATTCTCCAGGAAAGACCTGGAAGAGTTCTTGTCTGATGGAGTGAATTTCCTGTGATAGGAGACCCACAAGCTTCTTGAAAATGTTCTATCAGCAGAAACACTGCTGGCTTGGACTAAAGGGGACAGAGAGATGTTGAAATGAAAGAAGGGTATTGATTCCCCAAATCCTACCAGTAGGATACCGGCTGATAAAACCACTGAGTGGCAAGCACACGCTACCATTCATGACAAAGGAAGGATGACTGCAAGGATTGAGAGCTGCAAGACCAGAAGCAAAGTTCTGAGCCACAGGTTTTTCCCAGGCCTTGAAACTTAACAGTTTGCCTGGCTGGAATTTAGAATTGCTTGGACCAGTGACTCCATTTTCCTCCCCCTCCCCTCCACTTTTTAAAAAAGATTTTATGTATTTGAGAGCAAGAGTGAGAGTGAAAGCAAGAGAGAAA
>NW_027936940.1:0-221 GCF_054177405.1 Leptonychotes weddellii | reverse complement strand
TAATTCACTGTAAAATTTACCTTTTTTTTTTTTTTTTAAGATTTTATGTATTTATTTGACAGAGAGAGAGACAGCGAGAGAGGGAACACAAGCAGGGGGAGTGGGAGAGGGAGAAGCAGGCTTCCCGCGGAGCAGGGAGCCCAGTGCAGGGCTCAATTCCAGGGCGCTGGGATCATGACCTGAGCTGAAGGCAGATGCTCAACGACTGAGCCACCCAGGCA
>NW_027936939.1:0-221 GCF_054177405.1 Leptonychotes weddellii | reverse complement strand
GCATATTTTCAGACCACAGTGCTTCTTGAAACTAGAATTCAATCACAAGAGGAAAGTCGGAAAGAACTCAAATACATGGAGGCTAAAGAGCATCCTACTGAAGAATGAATGGGTCAACCAGGAAATTAAAGAAGAATTCAAAAATTCATGGAAACAAATGAAAATGAAAACACAGTTGTTCAAAATCTTTGGGATGCAGTAAAGGCAGTCCTAAGAGGAAA
>NW_027936938.1:0-221 GCF_054177405.1 Leptonychotes weddellii | reverse complement strand
CCTGAGCTGAAACCAAAAGTCAGAGACTTAATCAACTGGGCCCTTCAAGGGCCCCTATTTTTCAAACTTTTAAAAGTAGTCTTGAATGCCAATAATTACTTATTAGAACATGCTATAAAATTTGATCTAAGTAAATGCATAATTTTTTCAAGTCAGTTTTACAGGTAAAAGGGGTCACTGATAAGTAAAATTAACACAAGAGCTATTAGTGTAATCCTGAC
>NW_027936937.1:0-221 GCF_054177405.1 Leptonychotes weddellii | reverse complement strand
ATGGAAGATTTTCAAGTTAAACATAAGAAATCAAAACTGATCACAGAACAGAGATTTAGAGAGACCAATGACCTTGGTTGAAATTAAGGAAGTTGTCAAAGAATCATCCTTCCTCATAAAAGCACCAGGCCCAGATGATTTCATAAACAAATTTTATTAAATACTAAATACAAATACTAATACAAATAATACCCTTGTATTTTTTTTCTTTCAAGTTTTCA
>NW_027936936.1:0-221 GCF_054177405.1 Leptonychotes weddellii | reverse complement strand
GGGTTGGCCTGCTGATGGGTACTAAAGAGGGCACATATTGAATGGAGCACTGGGTGTTATATGCAAACAATGAATCATGGAACACTACATCAAAAACTAATGATGTAATGTATAGTGATTAACATAATATAATAAAGTAAAATTGAAAAAAGTATTTAGGACACTAAGAAGAAAAATAAATGCTGGTTAACAGAGTAAATATGAGGTCATACACTGATATT
>NW_027936935.1:0-221 GCF_054177405.1 Leptonychotes weddellii | reverse complement strand
GGCGTGGGGCGGGGCCCATTCAGGAAAACTCTCCTGCCTCCGCGCGTGTTTGTCTTGCGGGGTGGGGAGTGCGTGTCCGTGAGTCACCGGCTTAGCCTGCAGGGGCTGCGGGGGCGTGGGTGTGAGAGAGGCGGGCCCGCAGAGACACGGAGGGAGACAGAGACAGAGAGACTTCCGAGACAGGGACACGGACAGCTACGGGGAGAGACACAGGGAAGGGC
>NW_027936934.1:0-221 GCF_054177405.1 Leptonychotes weddellii | reverse complement strand
GAGGATAAATGAGTTAATTCATATGAAATGTTTCGACAAGAGCCTGCCGCATAGTTATCAACCATGGTTGTTACTGTTATTACTTAGATAGTGGTTTTCTCCTCTTGTTTGTGTGCGTGAGCACGGCTTACTCAAAGAGAAGACCCCAGACATGAAAGAGGTATAAGGAGAGCTTATGTGCAGAGAAAAAATTCTGTGCAGAGAAAAAATGCTCACAATGC
>NW_027936933.1:0-221 GCF_054177405.1 Leptonychotes weddellii | reverse complement strand
CACCAAAAGAAAAAAGAAAAAAAAAAGAAACTAACTTCCATCCAGTTGCTTAAGCCAGAAATCTAGGTATCTCCTGCTTTCTCCATCTCATTTGCCAGATATTGACTTAAGGGCAATTTTTGAACCAGTTCTGGCCACCAAGTGTGAGGGAAAGATTTCCCTGATCTGTAAAAAGACACACAGAAAAAAGTGCGTCTCTCGTCCAGGTGATGGCTGACGCC
>NW_027936932.1:0-1291 GCF_054177405.1 Leptonychotes weddellii | reverse complement strand
AATCTGGCTAGGGTTTATCAGTCTTATTAATTCTTTCAAGGAACCAGGTCCTAGTTTTGTTGATCTGTTCTACTGTTCTTTTGGTTTCTATTTCATTGATTTCTGCTCTGATCTTTATTATTTCTCTTCTCCTGCTGGGATTAGGCTTTATTTGCTGTTCTTTCTCCAGCTCCTTTAGGTGTAGGGTTAGGTTGTGTATTTGAGACCTTTCTTGTTTCTTGAGAAAGGCTTGTATTGCTATATACTTTCCTTTTAGGACCACTTTTGCTGCATCCCAAAGATTTTGAACAGTTATATTTTCATTTTCATTGGTTTCCATGAGTTTTTTAAATTCTTCTTTAATTTCCTTGTTGACCCATTCATTCCTTAGTAGGATGCTCTTTAGCCTCCATGTATTTGAGTTCTTTCCGACTTTCCTCTTGTGATTGAGTTCTAGTTTCAATGCATTGTGGTCCAAAAATATGCAGGGAATGATCCCACTCTTTTGGTACTGGTTGAGATCTGATTTGTGACCTAGGATGTGATCGATTCTGGAGAATGTTCCATGGGCACTAGAGAAGAATGCGTATTCTGGTGCTTTGGGATGGAATGTTCTGAATATATCTGTAAAGTCCATTTGGTCCAATGTCATTTAAAGTCTTTATTTCCTTGTTGATCTTTTGCTTAGATGATCTGTCCATTTTAGTGAGGGAGCTGTTAAAGTCCCCCACTATTATTGTATTGTTGTCAGTGTGTTTCTTTGCTTTTGTTATTAATTGGCTTATATAATTGGCTGCTCCCATGTTAGGGGCATAGATATTTACAATTGTTAGATTTTCTTGTTGGATAGACCCTTTAAGTACGATATAGTGTCCTTCCTCATCTCTTATTATAGTCTTTGGTTTAAAATCTAATTTGTCTGATAGAAGGATTGCCACCCCAGCTTTCTTTTGGTGTCCATTTGCATGGTAAATGGCTTTCCACCCCCTCACTTTCAATCTGGAAGTGTCTTTGGGTCTAAAATGAGTCTCTTGAAGGCAGCATATAGATGGGTCTTGTTTTTTTTATCCAATCTGATAGCATTTGTCTTTTGATTGGGGCATATAGCCCATTTACATTCAGGGTAACTATTGAAAGATATGAATTTAGTGCCATTGTATTGCCTGTAAGGTGATTGTTACTGTATATTGTCTCTGTTCCTTCTGGTCTATGTTACTTTTACGCTCTCCATGCTTAGAGGAACCCTTTCAAGATTTCTTGTAGGACTGGTTTTGTGTTTGCCAATTCCTTTAGTTTTTGTTTGGCCTGGAAG
>NW_027936931.1:0-221 GCF_054177405.1 Leptonychotes weddellii | reverse complement strand
AATCCTGCAAAAATTGTTTTTCAGCTTTTCTAAGAACATCACATCACTTTCTCTATTTACAGTTTATTAAACTAAATACTACTGATTTTATTATGAAAAAAATCATTTTCTAAAACTTCAGTATACAGAAGATAACCCAGGAAAACATTTCTAACAATATAAATTTCAGTTAATTTCCAAAGAATAATTCTTTTGTTCATATATATGAAGCGGACACCACC
>NW_027936930.1:0-221 GCF_054177405.1 Leptonychotes weddellii | reverse complement strand
AAGAATTCTAAGTGGAATTTGCACTGAGGAGGTAGATTAGTAAAAAAGTAACAAGGTTTATTTCTAAAGCTTTCTAGGCTTTAAAGTCCTTATCTCTACTTTAGTGATAAGGATTTCTTTCTTTCTTTCTTTCTTTCTTTCTTTCTTTCTTTCTTTCTTTCTTTCTTTCTTTCTTTCTTCTTTCTTTTTCTTTCTTTCTTTCTCTTTCTTTCTTTCTTTCT
>NW_027936929.1:0-221 GCF_054177405.1 Leptonychotes weddellii | reverse complement strand
TATGTTCTCTGGCATATGATCAAAAAACAAAATCATCCTGACCATCAAAAAATACATCTGAATTTCTCTGTCTTTGCTCAGCATTTCACTTGCTTGCTTGCCTTTATAATTGCTAAATCCCCAAAATATTCCAAGAAGATATAGTCTATCATTTTTATTGCTGGTAGTTTATACCACTACTGGTTAGTCAGTGTATGCCTAGAGTTTATATGGTCTGTTCA
>NW_027936928.1:0-221 GCF_054177405.1 Leptonychotes weddellii | reverse complement strand
TTTGGGTATTCCACAAACACAGGTATGTGCCAGGAAGTGCTTGTATTTTGAACATTTATACCATGATATTTCCTGTTCTTCATCTGCTGCTTTCTCTGTTCCCTCCTTCATCCTTCCCTTGTCCAGAGGTAAAGGAAATGGTTTTGTTCATGATGCTAAAGCCTGCATTTCCCCTGGTTGATTCCATGCTTGCTGAAGATTTGGACAGGTGTTGTTGTTGC
>NW_027936927.1:0-221 GCF_054177405.1 Leptonychotes weddellii | reverse complement strand
TAGCTGGTACTGGGAGCTATTCTGAAGCTATCCAGCTGACCTGGAAGTTCAAGTGCTCTAGGATGGAGTGGATTTAAATTGATCAGCTGAGTGAATTAAAAGAGCTTTAAGCCTCTGGGGCCCAGCTTCATTTGCTCTGGGCTTCCTCTTGTCTCATCATAACACAGAGAGAAGTCCTCTTTCTCATTTTAAAAAGTAATGGAGACTGTAAAAGCACTTGG
>NW_027936926.1:0-221 GCF_054177405.1 Leptonychotes weddellii | reverse complement strand
ACATTTATCATCTTTGCACATTAAGAAAAGAAAAACTGCAAAATGTGAAGGCAAATGGCTTACAAAGAGAACTGAACAAAATAACTTTTTTTTAAATTTTTTTATTGTTCTGTTAATCCCCATACATTACATCATTAGTTTTAGATGTAGTGTTCCATGATTCATTGTTTGTGCATAACACCCAGTGCTCCATGCAGAATGTGCTCTCCTCAATACCCATC
>NW_027936925.1:0-221 GCF_054177405.1 Leptonychotes weddellii | reverse complement strand
GATGTGGGGCTTGATCCCAGGACCCTGGGATCATGACCTGAGCCGAAGGCAGACGCTTAACGACTGAACCACACAGGCGCCCCGTATATGAATCTTTAAAAAGATTTCAATTATAACCAGAAGCTCAGGTTATTTGAAAAGTCTTTGAGAAGTAGTACAAACTAAGATGAAGGGGAAAAAAAACCCTAATGCAGTAACTGACCCGTCAAGAAATGTCAAAG
>NW_027936924.1:0-221 GCF_054177405.1 Leptonychotes weddellii | reverse complement strand
GAAGGAGCTCATGGGGCCATGTGGGCTGCAAGGCAGAGCGTCTCAGGGTGGCGCCCCCAACTGCCGAGGGGGTTCAGGGAGAGGGGGGCTTTGCGGTGGGGGTTGTCGGGGCGCTCCTCGGTCTGAGGCGGCATTTCAGATGGGCCTTCACAAACCTTGATGTTTGGGGCTTGGAACAAAGGGCGCTCAATCTGCTGAATGGTGGGCGTGATGTGGGAGGC
>NW_027936923.1:0-221 GCF_054177405.1 Leptonychotes weddellii | reverse complement strand
CTGCTAAAGGACAGGTGAGATTTTATTAGATTTAACAGTGTGTGTTCCAGGGATAATGAAGACAATGATTTGGTTGAAATGGCAGACTGGTTCTGTGGAGTCATATCAGATAAGGTTGAAAAGTAAATTGAATACATATAATAATGGACCTTAAAGTTTAGTTTCATAATTTTGAGAACATTGTGAAAACAAGGGAGAACCACAGAAAAGTATTATGGAGG
>NW_027936922.1:0-221 GCF_054177405.1 Leptonychotes weddellii | reverse complement strand
GGAGCAGGGAGCCCAATGCGGGGCTCAATCCCAGGACCCTGGGATCATGACCTGAGCCGAAGGCAGACGCTTAACGACTGAGCCACCCAGGCACCTCCCTTTGCCCATTTTTAATTGGATTGTTTGGGTTTGGGGTTTTTTGTTGTTTTTTGTTTTTTTGTTTGTTTTGCTTTTCTCCATTGCATATACTTGGCTCTTTTGTCAAAAATTGCCTGTATATA
>NW_027936921.1:0-1291 GCF_054177405.1 Leptonychotes weddellii | reverse complement strand
GACTGCCTTCGGCTCAGGTCATGATCCTGGAGTCCCGGGATCGAGTCCCGCATCGGGCTCCCTGCTCAGTGGGGAGTCTGCTTCTCCCTCTGACCCTCCCCCCTCTCTTGCTCTCTCTCTCTCTCTAAAATAAATAAATCTTTAAAAAAAATAAAGAGGGCGCCTGGGTGGCTCAGTTGGTTAAGCGACTGCCTTCGGCTCAGGTCGTGATCCTGGAGTCCCGGGATCGAGTCCCGCGTCGGGCTCCCTGCTCGGCGGGGGGTCTGCTTCTCCCTCTGACCCTCCCCCCTCTCATGCTCTCTCCCTCTATCTCATTCTCTCTCTCAAATAAATAAATAAAATCTTTAAAAAAAAAAAAAAACACAGCCATGGCCAGTGCAGCAATCCCGCTCCTGGGTGTATATCCAAGAGCAACAAAATATAAGTCCACAGGAAAACCTGTCCACAAATGTTCACAGCATCGTTATTCCTAATAACCAAAAAGCGGGAACAACTCAAATGCCCATCAACTGAAGAGAGGATAAAGAAAATGCAGTTTATCCATACTGAAGTGATAGGTTCCATGGAAATTCCATAATAAAAAGCTAGGAAGGTGGGTGAGGGGATGGGGTAATGGGGTGATGGGCATTAAGGAGGGCACTTGATGTAATGAGCACTGGGTGTGATATGCAACTGATGAATCACTAAATTCTACCCCTGAAATTAATAATACACTATATGTTAACTAAATTGAATTTAAGTAAAAAATTAAAAATAAATAGCCAAACTGTGGAAAGAGCCAAGATGTCCATTGACAGATGAATGGATAAAGAAGATGTGGGGTGTGTGTGTGTGTATATATATATATATATACACATACACAATGGAATATTATGCAGCCATCAAAAGGAATGAGATCTTGCCATTTGCAACGACGTGGATAGAACTGGAGAGTGTCATGCTGAGCGAAGTAAGTCAATCAGAGAAAGACATGTATCATATGACCTCACTGATATGAGGAATTCTTAATCTCAGGAAACAAACTGAGGGTTGCTGGAGTGGTGGGGGATGGCAGGGATGGGGTGGCTGGGTGATAGATATTGGGGAGGGTATCTGCTATGGTGAGTGCTGTGAATTGTGCAAGACTGTTGAATCACAGATCTGTACCTCTGAAACAAATAATACAATATATGTTAAAAAAAAAAAAAGAAGAAGATAGCAGGACAGGAAGAATGAAGAGGGAGAAATCGGAGGGGAAGACGAACCATGAGAGATGATGGACTCTGAAAAACAAACTGAGGGTTCTAGAGGG
>NW_027936920.1:0-221 GCF_054177405.1 Leptonychotes weddellii | reverse complement strand
TTCATTCTTCTGCATGTGGCTGTCCAATTTTCCCAACACCATTTGTTGAAGAGACTGTCTTTGTTCCATTGGACATTCTTTCCTGCTTTGTCGAAGATGAGTTGACCATAGAGTTGAGGGTCCATTTCTGGGCTCTCTATTCTGTTCCATTGATCTATGTGTCTGTTTTTGTGCCAGTACCATGCTGTCTTGATGATGACAGCTTTGTAATAGAGCTTGAA
>NW_027936919.1:0-221 GCF_054177405.1 Leptonychotes weddellii | reverse complement strand
TTTTATTCTAAGAGCAAAGGGAAGCCATGTAAGTCAATTTACACTTTAAAAAGTCATTCTGATTTGTGCATTGAGAAGAGTGCAGGGAGGTAGGTGTGGAATTTGAGACAGCAGTCAGGACACACTATTGCAACAATTCCAGTGAGAGCTCACATTGAATTCTACTAGGGTAGGAACAGTAGAGGTAGTCAGTAGTCAACTTCTTATTTTTTGACATTAGA
>NW_027936918.1:0-221 GCF_054177405.1 Leptonychotes weddellii | reverse complement strand
CTTCCTGAGGAGGGGTGGGGAGCCTTGTATTTCACCAGCCCTGAACCTAAATTAACCATACAGCCTCACGCTGGGATTTACACACATTTCTGGTTCCAAAAGGTCATTTGGTCCCACAGGTCTCCTTCCAGAAAAAGACTTGAGGCAGCTTATGATTTTGAAACAGGGCAACTTCTTACATTTTTAACACTAGTTCTTTGTCTTAATTGGCATCTCTTCTG